>NW_009698182.1:24483-26571 GCF_000703405.1 Apaloderma vittatum
AAGGATCATTATCAGGACCCTGTTCCAGGTGAGCACCCGAAAACTTAAGCACCTCAGCTGTTTATTTCCTGAGTGTCACACAATCGGGACAGTTATTTAAGGACAATTTTGTGATCTTTGTCCCTGAAATATGTCCTAGAATTTCCTGTATGTGGGAAATTTCAAAATAACACTCAAGTGCTTGGCTTCCATAGATCCACTGAGAGTTCAGCTTTCAGACAAGTGCCCCTTGCTGCAAAGGCCCCTTTCCTCTACCTTATCCTCCCCATCATACAGTCCTGCACACACCATTCCCTGGTAGCAGAGCGTCCCGCTGGTCTAAGTGTTGCCTGCATTGCATTTTTTTGAATCCCATGTTTCAGGCCAACAGCTGCCCTTCTAGGAGAACTAATCTCTCTCTCTTGGTTTGTGTTTCACACAGGTATTACCCCCAGCAGCAGCAGTCGGACCAGGACTCCAGCCTCCATTAATGCTACTCCAGCTAACATTAACCTGGCAGGTCAGTGTAGGCCTTACCTGATCAGAACCAAAACGCGAGCTCCCTCTCCAGGCTCCGCTTTGTTTAACCTGATGGGTCTTTCTTGCAGACCTGACCCGTGCAGTGAACGCTCTGCCGCAGAACATGACCTCCCAGATGTTCAGTGCTATCGCTGCCGTGACAGGGCAGGGACAGAACCCGAATGCCACCCCTGCGCAGTGGGCATCCAGCCAGTACGGCTATGGAGGCAGCGGAGGCGGCAGCAGCGCGTACCACGTAGGTGTCACTTACGTTTTTCTGAGAGGAGGTGCTGCTAAAGACCATCCCACAGGGGCTCTGCTGGGAGCCTGGTTACTCCTTGCTTGGGATCATTCAGTCCCAGCTGTGGTGCTGCACAGGGGAGCCCGGCTGGATTCTTGGAATGTTTTTCTTCTTGCCTCCTGTGGCTGAGGAGGTGAGGTGCGTAATACTGCTCACTCAAGCTCTGGGGAGACGTGAAGCCAGCAGCAGACTGGTCTGGCCCCCAAGGAGTGCGGTAGGGTGGAGAGGTGGGATCCAGCGGTGAGGGTGCACAACCTTCCGATTGTGCCCCTGAGTTGGCAACGTGAGCTGCCAGTGGAAGAGATTAGCTGGGAAACTATGCGCTGAGTTTGCAGGGCTTTTCGGCTCAGCGTGCTAATCTCCGAGCTGCACCAAACACCAGAGGCTTTGCAGGAAATAAGATGGAATTGGACAGTTTCAGCTCATGCCGAAGCTTTTCCTCACGTGTGCCGGTGCCTGCCTCCTCCCAGTCCATGCCACCAGCTGGCACCAAGGCTAAATCCAGCTGCAGAAGGTCTGAGGTGTCTGGGTGCAAAAAACGCACCCGGCTGTTAGACAGACCTAATGAAGAGGTGTTGCAAGACAAGGCTTGCACGGAGGAGTGATCCTCTTTTAGACCACCTTGGGAGGCTTTCGGGGAGTTTGGCACAGTAAATGCTGAGCTGGGACTAGCCAGGGACTGTGGATAAGCCAACGTATTAGTCATCAAGGCAGCCTGGGGCAGAATGGAGGTGAGCACCGGGAGGCAAATAGACCAAGCGCTCTGTTTGACACCGAGCCAGCCGTCTTGGGATGTGGGAGGGAGCCATCTTGGGAACTGCTGCACCTTCCCTCTGGCCCACAGGGCAAGAATTCATCTGTTCTTCCCGCCCACTGCAGGACACCATTTCTGCAAGCTTCCCTGAAGTGTCTCTTGTGCCCGTCTAGTGTGGCCTTTCCCTTTGCCTGGCTTCAGCATTAACCCTCATACCCCGTGTGGGGTGAACAGGGGAGGCAGGCTGGGGTGGCCCTGCTGTTCTTGGTCACTGCAAACCTCTCCTTGCCCAGAGGAGGGGCTCCAGTGTGGCTGCGAGCGTGCACCAAGGGCGTGCACCAGCCTCCTGGGCGAGCAGGGCGACGCAGAGCTTGCCGGACCTCTGTCCCCTCACAGTGTCTGCTTTCTGCAGGTGTTCACGACTCCAGCGCAGCAACCTGTGGCCACCCCTCTGATGACCCCCAGTTACTCCTACACTACTCCCAGCCAGCCCATTACAACGCCCCAGTACCAGCTGCAGGCCAACACCACGGCC
>NW_009698182.1:26585-27777 GCF_000703405.1 Apaloderma vittatum
CGCAGCCATCGTCCAGCTCCAGGCAGAGGCAGCAGCCAAAGTGAGTAGCTCCGGTGCCGGGTGCGTGGATCCATCTGTATTCTGTTTTGGTTACTCCTGTTGACTTTCATGGAATCAGTGTGGTGGGCTTGGCTCGCGCCTTCCCACACGGGCCCCTCGGAGAGGAAGGGCAGAGGGAAGCTGTCTTGCTGGCGCGTCTCACTTTCCGCCCGTGTCGTTGCAGGACCAACAGTCACGCTGCCATCGACTGGGGGAAGATGGCCGAGCAGTGGCTCCAGGAGAAGGAGGCTGAACGGAGGAAACAGAAGCAGAGGTTGACTCCTCGCCCGTCCCCCAGCCCCATGATTGAGAGCACGCCCATGTCCATCGCCGGGGATGCCACGCCGCTGCTGGACGAGATGGATCGATAGGCTGTGCTGGACCTGACCTGTGACCTCTGCTCTCTCCCCTAGGAAGGGGAAGGGAGAGTGAACAGTTGAAAGCAACTCCCCTTCCTTTGGCCACATAACTAAAGTTTTATACGTTGTGAGATGGTGGGAAGTGACTCTTGGTGACGTGCGCCTGAACAAATGGATAGACTTGGCAGGGCTGGTCTAAATACGTATGCTATATATATATAAAAATATATCATAGGAGGGGACGTTGTGGAGGCCTCTTCATTACAGGCCCTGGTTCGCCGCTTTGGAAACTCAGCCAAGTAATTATGAGGTCAAACGACTCTGTCCTTGTGCGTGCACGGCAGTCTGCTTTTGCCACAAAGACTTAGGAAGCAAACGTAGCTGAAAGTGCAGACCATCGGCCTGGAGTGAGCCCATTTCATTTGGATTGTCCCAGACTCTGACTGTCACCTCGCCTTGTCCTGAGAGCACAAAGCAAAGTCACAGGGGTTGTGACAAGCAAAACGGTGTTCTCAGGAAGCTTCTGTTGTTTGCTCCATGTTCTCGTGTGTGACAGGCTCTGCGGGGTCTGTGCCAACCCCCAGCAGTGTTCGTAGGGCCCAGCAGCTCTGGGCCCGGAGTCTTGCTGGAGAGAAATGCAGCTGTCGTACCAAAGGCTCGCTCTCTCCTACGACTTTTTTTTTTGGAACAATATTTATTTAGTTTTGATCTTTCTTTTCTTTTTTTTTTTCTTTTTTTTTTTTTTAAATCGGACTGTGCAGCAAAATGCCAGCCAATGGCCGGTTTTCCACAAG
>NW_009698182.1:27802-29233 GCF_000703405.1 Apaloderma vittatum
CCGCTCCTGCGGTGGAGAATGCGAAGCAGCCAGGAGCACATGGCATCCTCCTCTGTGTCTGCTTAACCCTGCCCAGCTGTAACCAAGAGGAGCGAATAAATAGTATTTCTACTGAATACTAGAGGTTTTCTGCCTGCCCCCTGTGCTGCCTGTCTGCCCTCTCCTCTTAGCAGTGGATTTGCTTAGAAGCAGAGTTCAGTG
Organism: Apaloderma vittatum; assembly: GCF_000703405.1. NCBI lineage: Eukaryota > Metazoa > Chordata > Aves > Trogoniformes > Trogonidae > Apaloderma > Apaloderma vittatum. The sequence continues at coordinate 28,004 of NW_009698182.1, forward strand.
GTGAAAGTCGATGCTCCCTTCTTCCTTTTGCTGCCTGGAGTTGCCCTCTGTGTGCTGGAACTTTCACAGAGAAGCCGATTCCCGTTGAGCTGATAAAGAATAATGTTTTGTTTTGAATATGTTGCATAGAGACATCACACTGACATGTGTGGCGCCTCCCTGGAGGCCCGATTCCCTCTCGGTCTGGGAGAGGTAGTGGGGGGAAAACCATGCAGATAACTCTGGTGGTGTCAGGAACAGCCCATTGAAGTGTTGCAGAGCGACTGCCAGCGCCGAGAGCCATTTCTGAACTGGAAAGTTCCTGCTGCACACGCTCTCTTCTGCTTTGTTAGAAAGGATTTTCTATGGAAGCAGGGTCTTTGTTGGTTCCAAGTGCTCCTGGTTAGCCTCCTCCTTGCTAGGAAATGAGCAAGAACAGCAGATCTTAAGAAACAAAGGTCTTTTTTTGCATGTAAATGCTCCTGAAGAATGGCAGCAACCCCGGAGACAAAGCAAAGCTGTTTCCACAGAGCTGAGCAGGTCCTGGCTTCCTCACCATCTCCTCTGCGGTCCTGGAGCAGGACCTGACACCATCCTGTTCCGCCGCTGCAACGGTGCAGGCAGGGCTGGGGACCCTGCACCAGGGCCCACGGCTGCCCTAGGTTGCAGTACTAACCTTAGGCTATTTTTTTATTTTATCCAAATCTGTACGACGGGAATTTGACTGGGAGCAGCCCCTTAGCAGGGATGTGTTGGACCCGTGGCGGGAGGGGGAGGGCTAGTTGTGCGTTGTTGGCTTTTTTTTGCCTGTCTTTGTTTTTAGTTTTCCCTTACCGTCAATAAAAATTCTACTTTTGGGAAGCTGCCTGCATGCTGCGTGTCTGTGCCTCTGGCGCTGACACTCTGGTCGCCTGCAAAGACTTTGCACGCATTAGCAGTGCTCGGGAGGGTAAGATCCTTGCTGCAACCTTGGTATTTCCCCCTGGGCTCCTGTGGTCCCCTGATTTCAGGGAGTTGGGATTTCATGATCCTCCAGGAAGAGTCGCAGCTCTGCTCTCCGGGCCTCAGTGCTGTTTGATCTCTCCAGGCTGTGTCGTGGCAAAATGAGACAGCGCTCAGCTCCTGTCCCTCCCGCTTTTTTCAATTTTGGAATTGGATGCTGGTGTGGGAAGATCTTTCTGCCGGCCTCACTGGGCAGAAGGCTTCTGTGTGAGCTGGTGGCAGTGCCGTGTCCCTGGGCACTGCCTCAAA
>NW_009698182.1:29265-29595 GCF_000703405.1 Apaloderma vittatum
CTCCCAGCCTGTCCTGCCTTTCCCCTGGCAGCATCTGCCTTTGTCCCAGAGCTGGAAAAGCTTCTATTGTCCCATTCCAAAGAGCTCTTGTACTGCTTTGAGGGACAAGGCCCCCGCTCCTCCCAGGGCAGCCCCTGCTGCCATTGCCGGGGGCTGGAGGGGCAGCTGGGATGGTGCAATTCATTAACTGCTCCTCTAGAGAAATACACTCTCTTGGGACTAGACCTGAACCCTCTGCGCTGGGGAAACTAAAACCAGGGCTCTGCCCCGTGCTAGCCTGGGGCCAGCAGTGGTGTCCCCAGCCAGAGCAGTGACCCACCATCCCCCCGT
>NW_009698182.1:29713-30341 GCF_000703405.1 Apaloderma vittatum
CCACCCCTGCTCCCGTCGAGTCCTTCCCCTCCCTCAGCCCCCAGCTCTGCCAGTGTCCCCGTAAGTCATTCCTCCGCTCACCCCCTGACTGTTGACGACCTGTATCTGGGAGTAAATCTCACCCAGCCCCACCTGTGGGCTCAGCCCCCAGCTTTCCCCTGGAAGCTGCCCCTGGTGTGATACTTTTTCCCCACAGAGACAGAGCCAAGGCCGTGCCCTCTGCTCGAACAACCGACTTTATTAGACAGCCAAGACCCGCGTGGGGGGAGTCAGGGCCGCAGCGCTTGTGCAAGCTCTGCCTCAGCTTTGCTCTTCAGCCTCTTCTTTCTGTTTCTCTCCTTCCTCCTCCTCTTCACACTGGCGGGGGGGGCTCGGGGGGGGGGGGGGAACCGGGGACGGCTCCCTGCCCAAGCCCTCCTGTGCTGGGGCATCGCTCGGGACAGTGGTGGTCACTTCTCCCAAGCCCAGCAGTGGGATCCGTGAGTCCTGCCCGGTGAGGGCCGTGACTGCAGGATGGCTTGCCTCCCCATTTTTAAAAAGGTCTTCCTTTTTCAGACCTTTCCTCTTCTTTTTCTTGTCTTTTTTCTTCCCCTTCCTCTCTTTCTTGGCTGGGGACAGTGGGCGAGTG
>NW_009698183.1:0-10869 GCF_000703405.1 Apaloderma vittatum
TTTCCCTGGCTGCTCCGGGTGCAAGAGAGCAGTTTCAGGGCTCGGGCTCGCTTTCTCCCTTTTTCATTGTAATTTAGTATTCTTGTCTCACCCCACAGGGGTTCCTCAGCCGTCGGCTTAAAGGCTCCATCAAAAGGACAAAGAGCCAACCGAAGCTCGATAGGAACAGCAGCTTCCGACACATTTTACCTGGCTTCAGGAGCGTGGACAATGAAAGGTAAGAGGACATTTCTCCAAGGGTGGGGACGAGGGTGTGTGAGAGAGAAGGAGGATATTGATTTTTCCAGGTCTTGTTAATATCTTGCTTATCTGATTCGGAGCGAGGGCCACAGCTGTGACAGAAGTAGACTTGCTTAATTGCGAGAGGGGTCATTTTAATTTGTTGGCGAGTATACAGTGCAAGCCCTTCCTTTTTAGGTCAAATAACGTGTATGGAGAAGCCTGGCTTCTTTTCCCCAATAAATCCTAAGTTGATGCACCAGCGTACAAATAGCACGTAGATGCAGCAGCCAAAGCCGACCGATGCAGGTGAGGGAGGGAGGGATGCTCACACCCTGGACTACGGCAAACGTTACCGGGTTACACATCATAGGAACAATAACGTAGAACAATAACAACCGTAATCTCCCCAAATCTCTCTCCCCCTTACACACACGTCTTCAGCAGAGCTGCTGACTGCCGTCATTATACTGAGCTGGATTCTCGGCGTGTGGCCGAAGCTGCTTTTTCTGTCTGAGCCATGACGGGGGCTTTCGGTCCGGGAGGGATGCGTTGCAGGGAGTGTGCAGATGGATCAGATGAAGCGTTTTGACACGGGATGGCCAGTGCTGGAGTAAATTGCAAGCAAAATCCAGAGGAAGTGAGACCTTGGCTTTCTATTCCTCAGCTCAGTTAGGAAGTGTAGTAGGTCTGTAGTGAATTTGTGTGTTTATGTGTGTGCAGGTTTATGTCAGTGTGTGCCTGAGACAGGCACGCATTCTAGATAAATTTATGTGTAAATTCACACACAGATTGAGGTCCTGGTTGGGTAAGACAGACTCCATTACCGACCACAGAAACAAACCAGTGGCTTGCTTCCAAAAGGAAGATCCTTCAACCTTATGTGAATCATTTTGGGGAACGACACAAAAGTGCCAAGACAAGTCTTGTGTCTGAAAACTACACCAAATTGGACATAACCTGATGTAATGGCTTTGTAGCAGTGGCATTTTAAAATATCAGGAGGGTGCTCCAGAATCCAGTGAGTGAATGCTTCACTTTTAAAAGGAATGACAACTTTTCCTTGTTTTAGCTATACTTACTCATTCATTGGAGGGGCCATGAATTTTTGAAGCCCACAAATGACAGTTGTCAATTTGGATTTTTCCTTACCTGACTGATTACAGCTTCCTAAGCTTTGTCCTTCTGGATTTTGCAAGGAAAAAGATTGTGCCAGTCAGTGCAGAGTAATATTTCAGTGAATATTTCAGAGTAATATTTCTGTGAAGACAGAGTTGCTTTGATTCCTGTGCTGCAGTTTTCACAAATGCTCGAAGTAGGGCACTGTGTTCCGTATGGAAGACAAGCGAGCGTAGCTGGGAATCTGCCTCCAGTGCTGCTGCTTCGCTCAAAGAACAGGCAAATTGGACAACGTTTTCTTTCCAGCTAGGTGAGTTTTATTTCTTTATGTGAATGTGTAGGACATGAGAATGAACTGTTTTAGCCAGCCTGCAGCCAAAGTCATTTTCCCAAATTAAGCCTTGTAATTTTTCCTGCCCTCCTAGCACAAGAGCCCTGGAGCTTGCTGGGCAGTGTCCGTTCAGAGCCAGATTTACTGCAACTTTTCTTTAAAGACATTCAGTGAACGGCTGTGCTGCTTCTTCAGCGTAGAGCTTAAAGGGTGGCTTAGAGGAGAGGCAGCATTGGGCACCCTTGAAAAAAACCCAAGATATGAGTATTTAGAAACTGAAAATGAAAGGCTTGCATTTGGCAGGTACCACTCAAATACACTTCATCTGCCATGCAGAGACCTGCCCTGATCTGGGGGAAACTGTCTGACCCTGGGTAGCTTTCGGCAGCAAGCTCTTAGTCCCCCAGCTGTGCTGCATACGCAGGTGTCCCTCTGCAGAGCTTGGCCTCAGGTACTGTTGCTCTTGGAGAGGTGAAAGAAAAAGCAGCAGCCGGGCTTCTCAGTCACGCGTCGAGGTTTGGGTTACGGAAGATGATTTTATCTTCCTGGACGCTCCCATCCATGACTGTTAAAATGCATGATGCCTCACTCCTGTGTGCAGAAGGGCTGGAGCCTTTTAGATGGCTCTCGTGCATTTTCTGCTGTGCTTCTGTGTCGTTCTTGAAATCTAAGAACTGTTTCGAGGAGGCATCTCCTGTTGGAATATTTGCCTCTTAAATATTTGATTCTTGACTCCATCTTGGATCCAAGCTGATTGCTCGCGAACCGCCCCTTTGCTCATGGAAGTAACTGTTATAACAGCCTTCTGTTGTGGAGCTTTGCAGAATTTGTGCAGGATGCGCCGTAGCAGAAACGAATAGTGCGATAAATGCAGTGAAAACACACCAGCTTGATATATTGAACTATAGTAGATCATAAATGATTCTGTTACTTGGCTTCTGTGTCTGTAAATTGGCAGTGTCATGCCTCTGAGTTTCTTTATTTTTCCTCCTCTTGCATGTCCTGTTTATCCTGCGATGTACAGCAGATGCGTATGAATATATGGAATGTGCACACAGATGTGCGGGCAGCTGACGGGGTGGCTGTGGCGTGTGTGTAGAGCAGAGAAGAGAATATAAACATACCTTTGCCTTTTATCCTGTGCCTGATTAATGCATGCATTTGCACCTAAACTTAAAGTGGAAAATTATTGCTTCCTAAAAGAGGGAGAAATTCGGATGGTGGGAGTTCTGCAACAAAGGAAGAGGAGGAAATAACATCCAACGTTGGGAAAGTCACGCAAGGTCTCACTGGCATCGGTTCCGAACCGCCTCGTTTGTTTGGTGTCGGAGGAGTCTGGTTTCCATCCCTTGCCTGGGCACCACGGGACAGCAGGGTCCCAGGGGAGCTCCAGCGTCCTGGGAGGAGCTGACGGCTCGGAAACGGGGGGTTCTTTGTCGGGTTCACGTGCCACCGAGCAGGGCCCCGTGGCCGTTGCCAGGCAGCTGTTCGCAGCTCTGCCGTGGCGTTTGTGTGTCTGTTCTGAGCAACTGAGAAAACTTGGAGAATTCGGGTTTAGTAAAACCTTGGGCAGCTGGTTTTTTCTTTATAAAGGACATCTGAGGAATTGCTCCACATGGTGTGTTAGAAAAATACATTGATTATAATCAGGCAGAGCTGATGTTTGTAGAGAAAACATGGTTGCTTCTCACGGCATTGGATTTTACGTTGACTGAAAAGAGACCTTTTGCTTGAAAAAAGGTGGAGCAAGGAGTTTGCACTAACTTCAGTAAATTTCCGTGGGGTTCACACTGATGCAGTTGGCCAAAATTTGGCAGTCTTTTGCATATTGATTTTTTTCTAGGAGTCCTCATCTTACAGTAACAGTAATAAAATATTGATTGTGAATATGAGAAGCAAAATCAGACCAAGTATAACTAGTGGTCTGCATGAGAGTTGCACTAATCTGGTACAATCCGTTCATATAAATGTGAGATTTAAAGGAGGATTGTGGAACGAGGGCTCCTTTCAGTTAGTTGGCTGGTCAGATTGCTTGTTAGAGCTAAAAGGGGTTCCATAAAAGTGGCTTTTTGCTGACAGTGTCTCCTGCATCCTGATTTATTACAGCAGCTAACGAAGTTTTCATCATGGAGTGCTGAATGTTTGTCTTTGTAGCAGCCTCTCTGGAATCAAGCATAAATCAAGCTTTTGGCAGATGGATTTTTCTTAATTGGACCCACATTTCTCCTACAGAGTTTGCGAGAGAGAAAGTTTCTGGGTTGGGCTTTGGGCACAGGGAGCAGAGCCAGAGAGCGGAGAGAAGGTTGCTCAGCTGCAGTTGTTAATGATTTTTGTTAGGGCATTTCTGAGCGTTTTCTTGTTGTAGCGACCTTTTCAGCCGTTGCTGTCACTTAGTTACAGTAGTGTTTTAAAAATAATTCCTGACAGTTTGTGGGGAATGTAGAAAGCAGGTTTGTATGGGCACTGGTGTGTTTCTTTTTAAATCTAAGTACATGAAATGGGTCCCCTCTCCTCTGGAACTGGGAGAGGCTGCTGTGATTTGACCTCGGCACTGGGAGGGCGGGAGCCCAGCGGCGCTTTGTGGGACAGAAGCCTTCAGGTTGCCTTGAGTTGGTGGAGAATGGGTCCTCTGTGTAACTCCAGTGTAACTCTGATGTAGTCCCTGAGTTGATCATTCCCAGGGACACTCTTCCTCAGCACACCTAAAATTCATTTAATGCCAAGGCACTCTCAATTACTAACACTTGTGATTATTTTGTGAGGGTTTTTTTTTTTTTCCTAATTCTAGAAGATCACACTCTACTTACGCTTTTTTCTTGGCACTGCAAAACTCTGAGCATATGGTTGATTGTTAAATGAGCCTCAGCCTTGGAAGGAGTACAGCCGTGCATTAATAACGGCAACAACTTGCACTACTACTACTTCCTCTTTAAACTACTTTTCCTTTTTTTAATCCCATCAAAATTTTTTTGCTTGTAACCCACAGAGGGAGAAGGAAGTGTACAAGCCATGTACTGCAGCACATTTGATTCCTAATCTAGCGCTAATGCATTCTGCTGCAGGGGTTTTCAAATGCTCATAAACCAGATTCTGAGGCAATAGGAGAGCATCAATAACTTATGAACGCCTGTACTCTTACAGTAAACTTAGTTTGTGAGTTCTTTTTAGATCTAATTGTCGTTTGTTTATTCCCCACCAACTCGATGGGCTGAATATTTTTAGATTATTGGTTAAGTTTGACGAGAACGTGGCGAGCGCTGCATTACAAAGGATGAAGAAGTCACTCGTCTCCTTCGGAAAGAGGAATGACTCATCCTGCAGAAGTAGGACGCTGGCAGACCCCGGGACGCGTGAAGGGCTTTCGGAACAAGAGCTGGAGAGCTTCCTTTCTCTTCTGCCTCCCGACTCAGATGGTATTAGCCAGGGAAGCTTTCCAAGTAGAAAGACTCACAAGAGTAGGTGCGCAGTGAAGGGTGGCACTAAGTGCATGTCAAGTACAACACGATGGCCTCTGATCATCATGATAATGAAAGTATTTTGAGGAAACGCTGCTGAGTTTGTATAGGGAAACCTCAACGATAACTGAAATGCAGAATAAACCATCTTGCAAAGTCAGGGGCGGGAGCATCCAGCAGTAACGATGTTGGCTTTCTTGGGCGGTGGCGACGTCCCTTCCCATCCCCGTCAGGGCAGCTTAAAGATTCAAGGACAGTCTCAGGATTGAGACTGGCCTCACATAGTACCTGCGTTTATATCAAGGCTACTTTGTCCTGGAATATGCAAATCAGCCTTTTAATGGGGCTCCTTTGCAAAATATTTCTTGAACCAGAAAGTTAAATTACGGATCTCTAATTAATGGCTGTGTGAGGAGGCCAGAGGAAAATCAGAGAGAACCACTTCGAAGGAGAGGTGCAGGAGGAAATTACCGTTCTTCCCTGAAACTCTCATGTTCCTCATTTCCTTCTCACGATACTAGGAACTTTAGAAACTTGTATTCAAATATTTTTAAAAGGATGATGCTCTTAATGGAAAGAGGGGATTTTGGAGAGGTTTTTGGGCAGGCATTGAAAGAAAACCCTAACCCTTTGTAGGGGAGGAAGGCTAATACTCTGCTCTGAACCAGTAACGTGCGGTTCCTTACGCGGGTGGTTTGGGTTCCCACTGTGTTAAGCCCGGCGTTTATTCCCCTCTGGGCTCAGACCAGTGCTGCAGGTGCTGGCTGATGGTGGGACTGGCTTTAAACTGGGTGTGGAATCGGCACTTCCAGCTGCCTGGAGCAGGGCAGCCCCGGCGGTGGCAGCTCGGCTGAACCCCGGCCCCTCGGCGGGCAGCACTCTGCGCGTTGCTTTGGCTGGGCTAAGGCAAGGAGAGCTCGTGGTAGGTCTGGAAAGTCGCAGCTCGGTTGCAGCAGCCTGTGTGTGTAGAAATACCTGTTCTAAAGCCCCGTTCGGCAAAATGCTGCTCCTCGTGGCTGGAGCCATTTAGTAGCCCCAGGAGGGGCAGAGATGGTGCCTTTCAGCTTCTCCCAAGGCAGCAGCGAGGTCTCAGCTATTTCTCTTGTTAAATCAGTTTGTTACACACACAGGTACTTATTTGTTCAGGCTTTTGCATATGGATGTGAAGATGTGTTCTGTATCTGAGGCTACCTGAGGTAAACATACTGGACTTTCTCTAAGAAATACATAAACACTTGCCCTCATCCTGCGTTTTCAGCCCAACTTCCTAATTGAGCGGGGAGCTCATGTCTAATATCTTTCAGTAGAAAAACATATTAATTCCTAGAAAATTTTCAAGCCATAGCAAAATGTCAAGGCAAGAGCTGAGAGACTGGAATTATTTTAATAGCCTTCTTCACATTTCTCTGCTTCCCGGCCCCCCAACAGTTCAAACAACCGGCGCAGTGCCCCACAGGGTACAACTTGTGCAGTGACTCCACTTGGAGTCATGTGGCAGAATTATAAAATCCTTCTTGCTTAGGCATAGGCAGCGCTACCGGGATAATTGGCCTCATGCATCTTACAATTAGCTTGCAAAAATATGTTTTGCGTTCCTGACCTTTTCTCCATCAGCAAGGCCATTGTTTCACTGTCCTGCTTAATTACAAAATATAGTGTTGTGTGAGGGTAGAGATGACATCGTTGTCTCGTTGGCTCTAATTTGACGAGACACCATAATGGGGAGTTTTCGTACTGAGGGCACTGAATTAGTGTAGCGTGAAGGCACATTTCTCTAAACCTACTAAATAAGGAGAAGTTAATTTTATGCTCTATCTTTTTGACGTTTGTAATCAAAGCATTGTATTCCAGCTGCAGATGGTTAGCATTTGAAGAATGTTTGGTAAATGCCGACAGTCGGAAGGCATTGTCTCAGCAGCGGAAGATCAGGTTGATTAATGGACAGAAGGATGCTTGCTTTCGTTCCGTTCTTCTCGCAGTCTGAATACGTATTATTGACTCATTTGGCCGTCGCCCGGCAGACACGATGTTGCGGCGCATCAGCGTACACCTCGGGGTTACAAGCAGAGAGTTCCGCTCAGATCCTTTGAGCAGAGACCCTGAGCGAGGGTGACAGTTCTGCTGCGTTGTGGCTGATGGTGTCTCGATATTCTTCAGATCGAAGACAGATGCTGCTACTCTGCGGCATTAACATTTTGTTTCCAAACAGACCGTTTATTCCGCCTTTGCCCTGGTGAGATTTTCATGTGCATGAATTTCAGTGCAATTACATTACCACTGCTCTTCATGTCAATAAACTCAAGAGAAAAAATGCTTTCACGAACAAGTTTTATACCAGAAGAGGATTTCCGTTAGTTCTAGACTCTTCTGTTTGCTTTTTTCTTTGCTGTTTGTTTACCATAAAAACCAAGATACTTCTCTCCCAGGCTTAAACATTCTGGTACACAATCAAAACTGCTTAAGATGAAAATTTCACTTCTAAACTCAGAGGAACAGTCTTGCTTTCTCCATCCCGTGTCTCCTGACCATGCATTCCCCTTGCAGCCGATCCAGGCGTCGCGCAATCTTAGGAAGGTCAGCAAGTTGGTTCAGTGGGAAATTATGATATGGTGGGGTGATTTTCAGCTCGGTTAGGTCACTGAACCAACCCCCATAACTGCAGAGTAAAGGGAAGGTGCCCCAGAAAGGCTTTTTCCTTGCGATGGCAGGGTGCACTTACATTTAATGAGATATTTGTCAGTTTGTAGTCCCAGTTTCTGCTCCCAGTGCTGCTGTAGGCACTGGGGAGGGACCCCCACCCACCACCTGCCTCGGCTTTCCGAGTGGAATTTCCCATCTCACAGGAGAGGTACTTTGCTTGATGGATCAAATTTTTCTGTCCTCTGTCATTTCTTTTGCCAATCAGCAATAAATGTCTGTCTCTCTTGGAAGGGGGAAACTCTTAAACCTGAGTTTCTCTCTGTTCTTTATTGCAACTCTGCAAATCTGAGATTGGGAAATCTGTGCGAGGGACAAAGAGTTGTAAGAGAGCACAGAACAGCTGAGGTGGGCAAGGTTTTCCAGCCTTTGTTCGGAGAGCGGGAAGACGCAGATGTTTGACACGTTACCCCTTGTTACCCCGGTTCGGGTTGCGGCGGTCGCGCACAGAGATGCGTTGATTGTAGCTGGAGGCAGCCGAGCTCACTGCTGGCAGTTCCTCCTTCAGAGCGCTGGGGATAATGATGTTCGAGACTTGTGAATGTGAAATAACTATGTCAAGCTCATCCATCAGCTGGGAGGGAAACAGACTGAGGAAAAACGCACTCCTCTGCCCTTCCTCCATACCATACTCTTTAATAATGCCTTAGGATATGAGCCTCTTCTTAAACGATTGTCAGGGAGATTTTCGAGTAGATCATTCGCGTATGGATATCTTCTGATATTATGATCTTGTTTATCTGGTTGGCAGTGTCTGTAATTTTAATTTTCAGTGCAACTAGGAAATGTCTCACTTAGGTTCTCTTCAGCAAAATTCAGGTCAGGTGTGATGAAAAGAGGCAGGAACTGATTTTAATTGAATTAAACCAGTGTATTTTAACTGGAATTAAAATATAATTTGTTTAAAAATGCTTAACTGATTTGAATTAAAGCCAGAAATATGAATTTGGCTTTAATCTGCACGTGTTACATAAGTAATTATATGAGGAAGGGATGTGGCGTGCGTCGTATGTGATTGATGGCGTGCGGGAGGGCGGCATTCATTCACGAAATGATGTAAATGTAATTATAAAGCCATAGGTATTATACCAGACTGTCCCCTTTGCTCGTATTTACAAATGTCTCTGGGATTATGCTGGCCCTGTGCGATAGCCCCCGTGCTCCACTGCTGGTACATGAGAGATTACACACGTCCCCTATTCGAACCGTTCCACGCTTCTTCCCTGTAGGAGCCCCTCTGCACAGTAGTCCTGCGGTAGTTACCAAATGATTTACATAACTCGGTTGTATGTCCCTTGAATAATTAATATTTTGCTGTCCTTGCTGTGTGTGGAGATTTGTTCCGTTATGGATGTGTTTGTTGCTGTATAGTAACGCTTTAAATGATACTTATATATACAGAGAGAGATAGAAAAGGATTTATATATTAATTTTTTTTTTTGTGAGAACACATTTTTTTTAAAAATGCTTTGCTTCTGAGAATGGAGCTGAAGGGCTGAGGGCTGCTGTCAGCTCATCTTGGAGTCTGTTGTTTATCCTCCGCCTGGGCACTAACGACGGCCAAGCGCCGTCCCGCCGGGTCGCGGATCCTTCGAGAGCCGGGGGGACGTTTCTCTGAGCAGGGGGATGGTGCCCCCCGTGCTGCTGCTGCCTGAGCATCGCTGAGCACAGGCACAGAAAGATCAGGTCTGCAACCAGTGCAGGGTGAGACACGGGATGCTTTGGAGGCTTTTCTCAATTACCCAGTTCTCTTGAATCTGTAAATATGAAAAGTCTGGAGAGAACATGTGTGAGAGAGAGAGAAATGTTTGGCATTTTGGATCACAATAAAAAGTGTTTCTTGCCACCTGGTGACATATGAGCAATTGTAACCCTGGCTCTTGCCAAAAACCCGTAAGGAGGTAGCCTGAATTCGAGTTGCCAGTTGCTTAAATTTGGAGGAAGTGGTTCAGCTTGGGACTAGAGTAAAGGGAAAGGACGTTTGTGGTGTGTCAGCTCTCCTACACATCCACATTCTGAGTCAGCGGAGGAGGCTGAGGTATAAAACGTGTTTGTTTGTGAGCTCTCTTTTATTTTAATTTATTTGCTTTCAGAAGATCAGGTTCGCTTGGTTTAAAAAACACACTGCAGCATTTTTTTATTTCTTTTGACACATTGCTTTAATGCTGTACCTCGACAGTTTTAAGCACTGACATGGCGTTGTTTGGGATTACCCTGTATTGTGGCATTTTCACTGCACTAATAGTCCAAGCAAACGTGGAGGTACGTGTTGTTTGTGCAGCATCGGTGTTGGTGAGCACGGCGGGTTTGACCAACAAGGTGTGATGAGGGGAGGGACAAGAGGCTGGAGACCCGGAGGTGCTGCTGGGAATGCGGATCCCTGCAAGAAACCTCTCCAGCTTACCCAGAATTAATTATTCACTGGTCATCACTCAGGCCTTATGGATTAGGTAGCTGGGAGGAGGGTTGGCAGGGAGTGGATAGAAGATGGAGCAATTTGGATTGCAATTAGAATTTCATTTATTTCCTTACTCCTTGTTTGCTTAAACTGGAGATTGCGTGTTAGAACCGAGCAAGGATTTATATCCCAGCAGTGAAAGGTCCCTGTGCACCAGAAACTGGTAAATCCACTATGATCTTTAAGCTTCCCAAAGAGATAAAACACTCGGTCAAATTGAGGAGCTGAAGCATCAGGGGAGCAAGTTTTGCTTAGAAAATGTTGCAAGAGCACAGCAGTGCCCAGTCTGCCAAAGCAGGAACCCTCCCCTGGCAGTATCCTATGCTCATGGTAAAAGCATGTAGATCCCGTCTCTCTCCACCCGTTCTCTGGGTACATCGCCCGGTCACAGAGAACATAACTTTTAAGTTTAGTCGTTACCAAAATGTTAGCCGACAGCTGAAAGGCTGCTTCACTGGTGAGATTGTGTCTAGTGTTGAAACCTCAAGGGTTGTTCTTGGTTGTACCAGTAACCACAGTCTGGGTCACACTTTGCGCTAATTATCCCGATGTCTGAAGGGCTGTTAGGAAGTCCCTAGAGCAAGGGGCCC
>NW_009698184.1:0-6454 GCF_000703405.1 Apaloderma vittatum
GAGCTGAACGGGGAGCTTTGCTCCCTTCCAGCTTCCGATGGGGAGCTCCGGACGTCAAAGGCACGTACCTGTTCATGTGGGCAGGGCCGTAACCCCCGATGGCGTATATCATTCCGTCCAGGACGGCCGCAGCAAAACAACTTCTCGTTTTGTTCATGGGGGCCACCAGCTGCCATTCCTTCACTTTAGGGATGTATTTCTCAACAGTTCGTAAGTAAGACTGCCCGTCGTAGCCGCCCAAGGCGTAGAGCTCTCCCTCCAGCACGACCACTCCCAGCGTGCTCTGGCTCTCAAACATCCTCTCGAGAGATGTCCAAGTGTTTGTGTCGGGGTCCCAGCACTCCACCGAGTTCTCGTGCTTGCGGTAGCTGATGCCTTGACACACGTGGGTTGCAATCCCTCCCACGACATATATTTTCTGGTCTAGGACACATATTCCAAATTCGTAGCGGGGAATGCTAAGAGGTGCCAGGCCCATCCAGGAGTCGTTCTGGGGAAAATACATTTCGACGCTGAAATAGAAAAACAAAGATTAGGTGAGCAAACCCAACTTTCTGAAGCTCTGTGAAGTGCAAATGAGCATCAAGGAACACGGTCTTAAGATTTTTCACACACCCCATGTGACGTTTGCTGTTTCTTCCAATAACCCAAAAGTAAGCTGAAATGGAATGCAGTTTACCGTTCTAAAGAATTCAAAACCCAGGGGCTCACAGCATACTGTGCGACACAAAGCACAGCAAGAAGCCCCAGCACCAAGTTTGAGATGTGAAACGATGAATTTGGAAAGCACAAACCAGGCAAACTATTGAGAAGGCAGGAGAGCACTGCGGATAACGCGAGGGGAGACAACACGGCGCTGATCCACAGCAGCTTTTGGAGGTAGGCTGCAGCTAGGGTAAGGTAAGAATACAAACCAAAGTGTTAAGAAGGGTAGAACTAAATAAAAAAATAAATCAGAACAGCAGCAGAGATGGAAGAGAGAGAAAAAGGGAATTAAAGAGGGGGAAGAAGCACACTTCTATATATACATGTACAAACACACATTTCATAAGTACAATGCGGAGTTTTATAAATACCTATTTTACACACACTGGATAATTTAAATGAGATGTCAAAGTAGAACAAACTAATCTGGAAAATCTACTTTCAAAATACTGCTTATTTGATTTTTCTTTTAATTATACTCAGTATGAAAATATGGTGGGTCTACCCTGTCACATATAAAGTCTAGTCAATCTACCTAAATAGTTTAGTAAATTACTTAAATTATGTTAAAGACCATTTTGTACACAGGAAATACAACCTGTTAAAAAAAAACAAAAACAAAACGAGTAAACGAAGCCACTGGAGAGCTGATAGCCACTGACTATGAACCCAGAAGCAGGGACTACTGAGAACACCAGACAGACTCTTGACAGCAGCAGCTCGGTTCAAAAAGAGCAGCAGCACCAAATATGTTCTAAGCAATTCAGTTATCACAGAGCAGCAGCTAACAGCAAGGGAAAAACCAGCCATTCTGCAAGTACAAATGAAAAGCAGAAAAAGAACAGCTCCAGTGAGGTTTCCTACTTCACAATTTTAATCGTATTAGGAATTATCTGTTCAATTGATCTGTGACTCTTTTTTTTTAATGTCAAGAGCAATTGTTAAAACTTGATGATGAATTGAAACGACAGTTTAGGAAAGGCTAATATGAATAAAAAATTAAGGAAGAAGAAGGTTTTGTACGTATTAAAACATGGTTGATTGTAGTAAAGAGCATTTTTGTTTAAAAAACCCCAACAAAATAATCCAAACTACATTGGTATGTAATATTGTTACAACCGTTGAAGAAGCTGAGAAAGAAACACCAGAGGACAACTTCATTCACTCAACCAGATGTATTTTTTTAAAGCACAACCCCCCTTTTATTTGTTAAATATATAAACCCAACAATGCCCAATCCCAACACCTAATTTAGCATTGATCCTCACTACTGTGGAAAGCTAACTTTACATAACTTTGACAACATCTCTAAACACAGGGAAAAAGAACACACAGATCTTCCCAGGTTTTGAAGTGCGCAGGGATATACGTGCAAGCCTGCAACTGCCAAAGAAAAGAGTATCCAGAGTAAAACAGGATCCCAGAGCTCAGCTGCAGAACCAGTTTGGGGGGGTCTGCCTTCACCCAGAGAACACTTCCTGAGCTGATAAGGGGAAATTCAACACCAAAGCCCCACGTATCTCTGGGTAAGCACACAGAGACACACAGACCCACATGCAGTTTAACCACCACTTCGGGAAATGTTAATACAAGGTTACAAGCACGCGGGGCCATACTGGTAGGGGGAATAAAGCTGGTTTTGTTATGTGCCTTTTGCTCACACGGTTAGTTGCAGTGATGTACTCCAGCAGCCAACGAGGAGGTTCAGTTTGAAAATCAGGTAAAGACAGACGGGCATGTACCCATTCCTGCCAGCACGGGTACAGATACCCACCCCTGGCAGGGACAAAAGGCACGACGGCATTACAATTGAGAACGTGACATTGCTGAGAATCACCTCTTCGCTCTTCTCTGATGAAGTGTATTCTAATTCCAAGGACTTTTATATATATATCTGCCATATGTATCTTTATATATATATCTGCCATATATATAGTTTAATTTTATGACTTGATTGTTTGGGAAACTAATAGATCAGGGAAAAACTACATAAAATGAAAAGATCTGAAAGAAGTAGCAGACAAACCCTTATTAATCATTATTATTAATCAAACTGTCAATCAACAGAATTAACAACAAACCCCTTGAACACTGAAGATTACTGATGAAACCAAAAGACATTTGGAATTCAATGCTCATCCTTGTTCAGAGAAAAAAAAAACCTAAAAATCTACTTAAGAGTTCCTATGAAGGAAAGGCTTAACTACAGTCCTGCAAACCTCAGCTCTTCAGTGTTTGCCTTAATCCTGACCCAGAGTGATAACAAACACAACGTGTGGCCGTCACACCACTCAAGTGCTGCAAGCACTTTGCCATCGCTTACCTTTCCAAACAGGCAAAGAGCCCCGCTTTTCCTCCTACAGCACAAAGAACTTTGGGAGCACAGCGAGGCCGTGTCATCAACATGGTCTGGTGGGAAAGTCTGTGTTCAGGCATAAAGTGGTATTTCAGGGCCTCGTTGAGGAGATGTTTACACGTGTGGTCGTCACGAATGAGATGGTTGGCTTCGTATAACCTCGTCAGGAACTTCACGCTCAGCAGCGGCAGCCGAACACAGTGGAGCAGCTGCGCCAAGTACTTCTGTCGCTCCTGCACGTCGTATTTGATCCAGGACTCCAGCGCGTAGAAAACGGTTTCTTCCGTCACGACGTTCAAGCAGTCATTGGAAACTATTTCATCCAACTCAGAATGCGTAAGCTCAAAAAACTCCTCCGTCTGACAAACGTCTTCGAAGTTCTGGCAAATGTACTTGTTGGCAGCCAAGTAGAGGTCGTGGCAGCCGTAGGTCTCTGCGAAACGAGAAATCCCGATGCAGTTGCCAGGGTCGAGCTGGCTTTCCAGAAACGCGCAACACTCCTTCACCACCAGCTTGATCTGGAGGAGATTCGCAGCCGGGAGAAGCGACTCGACGGTGTCCTGCGAGATGAACACCGTGCCGGTGTAGGCGTACTCCACGATGGCCTGCAGGGCCGCCTCGTCGATGCACTGGAACTCCACCTCCGAGTTCTCCTTCTCTGAAAGGTTCCCGGTGAACATGGCTTTGAAGTAGGGGCTGATGCTGGCAAGCACCACTTTGTGGGCGTGGATCTTGACATCGCCGACTCTGAGGACAATGTCACAGAGCTCGTGGTGCTGGCGAAGGAGGTTCAAGCCTTGCAGAAGCTGCTCAGAATGCAAGTGCGTTAGGTTGGCAAGCATGTAGGTTGGAGACGACTGGTCCATCTGTGACAAACAGAATTTTTAACGCATTACTCAGGGCTTCACTTCAACCGCTGCGTTACTCATGTTACTTAGACATACTATACATTACGTTTAAAAAAATATGTTCCCGTTTTTGCTTTCATCTTAATTAGGCCTATTACTTTCTGAATTCTTTAGGTCTTAAGTGCTATGCTTTTTCATGCAAGTTAAATCCAGGATAATCAAATGCTTATTAATAGTGTACGCTATAGCAATCTTCTGCCTTAAAAAAATCCAACCCAAACCACCACTTTTTTGTTGTTGTTGTTGTCCTGGAGTAAAATGCATATTATCTGAAGTGCTGAGCAGGTGATAGAATTCTACATCAGATATCTGAGACAACTGGACAGTGACTGAAATAAAAGTAGAGATAAATAACGAATAGGACCAGTTCATTTGAGACAAAATTTTAAAAGTCCTTAAACTACTTTTTCCTACTCCCCTCGCAGCTTTAGCGCTGCCGTGGTGCAGCCAAGCCTGGCCGTGCCTCCCCTCCAACCAGAGCTGTGCGCAGGCCCCACCAGTCGTCACAGAATCACAGAATCCTAGACTGGCCTAGGCTGGAAGGGACCTTAGAGATCACCTAACCCAACCTCCATGGGCAGGGACACCTCTCAACTAGATCAGGCTACTCAAGGTTCCATCCAACCTGGCCTTGAACACCTCCAGGGAGGGGGCAGTCAGCAGGGCTCAGCTCTTTGCTCCCCCTTCCCCCTCCTGCAAAAATCGGTGGGGGGGAAAGAAAAAGTCCATGGAGGCAGTGGGGTGTGGGCTGCAGGAAAAGGGGTGCTGCAGCAGATGTTCCTGTCCTCTGAATGGGCAGAGGAGCACAAGAGATCCTCGCCTCATGGAGCGGCTTCCACCGTGAGGAAAAATCCCCAACGGACGTGTCCTCGTCCTCCAGAGGGATCACACCCGGGGAAGACGGGGAGCTGGGCCTGCCTCCACTGTCACGAGGTGAAGGGCAGGAGCTGGGGAGCTGCTTCCCAGGCAGACAGGCCGAGCATCCTGGCGTCCATCACCATTTCCAAGTCCTCCCGGCACCGGCAGCGACCGACACTTCCCAATCCCACTAGTAAGGGCAGAGAGAAGGATCCTCATTCCTACCTATGGCTCCACAAAACTACTAGATGCTTCTTCTAGAAAGTTTTAGCTTGCATTGTCACACTTGAAGGCACTATGACACCTGCTCTAATTTCAGTACCATTAAAATTCAAATGGTGCTGCCCACCACCACCTGGTGGAGAAGCAGTTCTTTATTCAGACTGAGTTATTACACCGGGGAGAGGGCGGAGGGTAGGAATATGTCAGGATCCTGGACCACGGGGAGACAGAACAATTGTTCCACAGAGAACACTGCAACCACCCCATTTCTGAACTGAAAAGCTGATTTTAATTTTGATTTGCTAAATGACTATGCAAACTTCAAGATCCTACTTATTTTATGTTATTATTAAGGAGTTCATCACTTTTACAGCTCCTTAACTGACATCTAATTTGCAGCGAGCCTACTTAGAAAGGGCTTAATCTGGAAGAGTAAAATTAGGTGCCAACGTTTAAATACAGAACATAATAGCACTGATAGAGAAGCAAAGGCTTACAGCTACAAGTATAAAAGCTCTTACCCTTTAAAAGATAAGAAAGTTCATCTCTCTCTGCTTTTACAGCCTTATACTGGGGAAGAAAACCCACCCAATGTATCTAAAAGAAAGTATTTTAAGCATATCTGCAAAAGGCAAGATCCCATACAACAACACGTTCCATATAATAGCATTTTTGCAGCACAAAGGATGTGAGGGGTGAGGCAAAGTTATTTACCAGCTAAAACTATTTCTTTTCGATTTGCGTTCGAGCTCAGTTCCTAACTCAATTGCACACATATGCAGAAATCATAAAAAGCATGGCAGAAAAAGGAATGCCTACAGTTCAGACGCAAAGCCTGTAAAAACAGTTTTAAACAGCTACTTTGAAGTTATTCTGCAGAAAACAAAACAAAAAAACCCCAACTTTTTGTACCAACTTGGTAGACGTGCGCCTACTGCTATACCTCGCACACCTCCCGCCCGGCAGTGCTTGCCCACGCCACGTATTTCTATTTATTTATTTCATCGCTGAGCAAGAAATCAGAAGCTGGAACGTTCAACCAGTCCTGAAGCCCAACACAAACCACACGGCTGCCCCCAGGCTCTGGACTAGCCGACCCTTTTCGCTTTGTAGGTGAAAATTATCTTGCACAGCAGGGAAGCAGTTACCAGAAATAAAAAGGCTAACCAGACACGTAAAGAAAGAGGTAAGCTCGTTTACTGGAGGTTTGCACTCATTTAAAAACCAGGGGAGGCGACGGCGCCCAGCGAGCGATGCAGGGCGAGAAGAGCAGGCAGGGCTCCGGGCAGCGCTCCAGCGCTCGCCAGTTCCTTATTTAGGCGACGAAGCGGTTGGGGCCGGGAAGCCACCCAGCTCGTCTGGCGACACAAAAGCTCAGCGGCACCCGCGCCGCGAGAGCCGAGCT
>NW_009698185.1:0-32273 GCF_000703405.1 Apaloderma vittatum
GGGGGCGCGGCGCGGCGGGAGGCCTGCCCTTCCCTAGTGCCCGGTGGGAGGGGCACAAGCCGCTGGAAAAAAAGGAAAAGCAAAATAAACGCGACTTTCCGGCCGGAAAGTAACATGAAGTGTTATTAGAACTAATAATCCGCGCTAGGCTGAAGCGTTCCCCGTTTAGACGAAGAGGAGCGTGTCGGAGCCCTGCTCCTCCGGAGGTGATCGTCTCCCCGACTTGCAGGGAGAGCGCCAGCGGGATGTCTCCTACCTCAAAAATAGGCAGAATTTCATGAAAAGGGGGCAGGGAGCGAAGGTGAAAAACGCCAGAGAGCACCTAAGGCCGAAGGGCAGCAGGGATTTAGAAAGCGAGGTGCGGTACCCATCGCCCTGCCTCCCCCTGCACCCAGAGGGCATCACCTCCCGCACGGATTTTCTCTCCCGTTTCCCAGCGCTGCCCGGCTTGCCATCAGGCACTTTAATCTCTCTTTTTAAACCCTGCCTCCCATTTTGTTCTCCCCAATCACCGGGGGAGGTGAGACGAGTTTAAGTCTTTCTTGATACCCTTTAGCACATCTTAGCAAGGACAGGAGGGATTCATGCTGCTGCACAAGTGACAACTGAAAAATGCCATTGTATACAGAATAGTCACGTTTTTAAATATTTGGATCTTTAAAGAGATCAACTATCTGCATCCAACTATCTGTACACACGGCAGGGGGCAAGCAAGCCTTTTCTCTATCTTGACTGGGGTTTTGAAAACTTCTAGAGGCAAGAAGACCCACATTTGGTCCTATTTCTGAGCAATCAGTGCATGACTTTACCATTTGTCTCTAACAGAGTTCTAGAAAGCCTCCATGTCTTCCTCAAGATTTACACCTCAGTCCAACAACACACACAGCTTTTACACTGAATTTGTAAGGAAGAGTAAGAGCAGCCGGACAACACTGTGCTCGTTCAGACAAGGGCTATGCTTTGGCAGGATCACGGTGAAAATACTCGTCTGCTACACAGCTTTTACGTGATGTACAGAAATAATTAGAGAAGATGTGGGCAAATTTCAAATAACCACTAGAGGCCACCGGAACTCTGAAAATATTAGACTGAAAGACAGGGTAAAGGGAGAAAGTGGTTCAGTTCTTCAGAATGATGAATGCAATCCTTACCAACAAAGGAATGACATTTGAGGCTGGTATTTGCTTCATCGCTTTTTCACATAATACGTAAAAATCAGCAAATACAAGAATAAAATTACTTCATTATTTCAATAATGTAATTTCAAAGAGCAGTGCACTACCTGATGAACAGAATTGACAGGAGCCCGAGCTATAAAGGATGGAAAGTAAAGTGAAGGAGAGTTTAAAGACAAGTGCATCATCTTCAGTTTTGCCACTTTGCCAATTTTTAATTCTGTCAGTGATTTTTGCCTTTATTTTTGTGGTTTCTTTACTTAAAAGAACCTGTGTCGATTTTTTTTTTTTAAGGCTAAACTAGCCATTCTTATTTTTAAGAACTTACCAATTAAACATGTTTTGAAAAATAAAAAGAATCTGCTACCTGCCATCTTTCTGTCCTGGTTGTTGCTGTCACTTTGCTATGTACTCATCTCACATGAAGCAGATTTTGCATAGTAACAGTAAATACTGACAAGCCTTTTTGCCTAAAAGGAGAAACAGCAATACCCAGTTAAGTCAGTCTCGCCTAACAGTTTAGTGGTAATTAAGCAATGACTTAACCATCAGTGAAAACTTGCACCATTCTAAGATAAATTGCCAAATAAAAATGGACAGATTCTGATTACTCAGAAGCCAAAGAAAGTGATTCCGAAATGCATCAATTAGTAGCTGTACTCAGGAGCCCTCTAGATAGATTGATGGTACCAAATTAACAAAAAAAATGTACAGGCTTTTCTCTTATTTTTCCAAGACTGAAAAATTTGAAACATCTGGAGCCATCTAAGTTTTCTTTTTTTCCCATAACCCTCTCTTTTAAAAATAACTGTGACTGTGAAATATTAGTAAACTGAGTTAAATACATTAATTTTAAAAGAAATCCCCACTCCATATTTGTACCATGTTGAAGTCAGCTATAGCTTTTGAGATTGGAAAAAACTACAAAGCAAGGCTATCAGTTCACTGACTCGCTGAAGCAACGTGTGGTGCGTGGCTGTGGTCAGGAGAACACCACCACCTCTGTACTCGAGCCTATTCATGCCCAAAATCTGTGTAACTTCAGTTTATGGGCAATACTGTAGAGTCATTCTGCATCCAGGTACTGAACACATCTTCAGAGCCAATATTTTCCAAAGTAGCTGAAGCTAATCTGGCTATAAATTTTCTTGCCATCTCCTGGGAAAATTCCAGCCACTCCTTTTTTTCATTTTTTTAGTCTTTGAATTTCCAGGCCTGATTTCACATTCTTGACGGGAACTCCAAAGGGGGCATTTGGGGAGGGGATGCATTTGTTTCCCTGATTTATTTAGTTAATAAACAAATTAGCAGACAACACTCTTTATGTGGCCTTCTCCCTAAAAACTCGTTATTTGAAAGTACTAAGGCCAATGTAATTCAGCTTATCACATAGGCAAGTGCAGAAATGACCATAAATCCACATCAGCGTCCTTCAGTGGGTTTCCAAACATCCTGCCACAGGCGATGGCTTGCCATCAGCTCGTGCAGGAGCAAAGTGCTGACTGGCAAGGCTTTGTCTCCTCTTTTTGGCACAATGTGTGGTGTGGGAGTGCTTTCCTGGCATGTTAAGAGGGAGTCGAGCTTCCCAGCAGGGTGGGCCAAAGGATCTTGTCACTTAAGGTTCTCTAGCAAGTGGCACCTTCCTAGAAACCATGTCGTTGACATCCTGATCCAGATAAACAAGGGCACCGATTACCTAAGCTGATTCCACACTGACATGTGCGCGAATGCATTCCCAAAAGCATGAGCCAGGTTTTCCATGCACATGCATCTCTAACACAGGCTGCGAGTTGCCAGATAAATATTCATTGGGTTAAATAATAACTTTTGGCGCTCAGCTCTTCCCCTTTGTTAACAGGAAGAGCAGATAGGGAATTGCAGTTTCCACAAGCTTTACTTACATAAGGAATCCCGGTGACAGATTGATATCATTCAACTAGACCTCCTCACATGATTAGACCTTGCGCAATCAGCCTCTTACTTCTTTCCTACTTGTGCTTCAGGCTGAAAATTAGCATTGGGCAAGCCTCAAACAACCCGATTTGAATAACCAGAAGTTTGGAACACATTTCTTGATGCTTTAAATCTGCCTGGGAGAATTGGTACATCAGCTGTGCAGACCTCCCTACAAAAAAAAAACCACATTAGAAGGATGAGTTTTTCCAAGGTGGTGGATTCTTGGATGAAGCTTCAGATCCATTCTCAAATTTGCATAGCGCTAGCTTAACTGAAATTCACCTTTGAGTATTTTAGAAAAGCAGATGTCCTACCTTGTCTTTGCTGAAACATCTGTAAAGCTCCAACCACTGTTGAAGACAAACAATTCCTAGGATGAGGAATGCAGTTTTTTATATCAAAATAAGGAAGATTAGTCTTTTTTTTTTTTTTCCATCATATGCAATGTTTAGTTTGGTTATTAAGCAAAAAAAAGGGGGACAAAAAAGGAAAAATCTTTTTACAATACATTTAATGTTATGAAACATATCACCTTTATGTTCAAATTCTTGCTAAAGCTTAAACAGTAATAAAAGGTTTTTACAAATCTTTCCTTTAATCACACAGTATTCTCTTTGTTTTATTATAGGGCAGAAAACAAACAGAGTCTTAATAAATAAAACACTGACATGGAGTATAAGATAAACCCAGGCCAGACAGTTTGCTAAAAAAATTTGTGAAAAGTGCATCTGGCTGGCTCAGGACTCCCTGAGTAAGGTAGACATTCTCCCACACACCTGTTGCCTGTTTGGCCTCTCATGAGAAAATCTGAAATAAAGGCTGCCTTTCTCATTTAAAAGGTATTATATATACATGTCACTTGCAGTGTGAGGTAGGAACCAGTTTATAACAGTTGTAACTAATCTGGGCCTCACCTCCTTATTGTTGCCCCTGCATCCACTAGACATAAAGACAGATTTAAGTGCAAAACAAAGCCTTAGCTATCAATCAAAGTGAACTGCTGTTTACTTTCAGTTGCAGTTCATCAGCTGATAATAAGGAAGGACGCTTGTCATGATCTTTACCTTCAAAGCAATAAGAGGCACAAAAAAACTAGATGTAATTTTTTTTTCCAAAGGATGCCTTCGAAAAAAGGGGGCCTGAACACTAGAAGAAAACAGTGTTTCCAGGTGACCTAATCCCAAACTCCATGAAGTTTCTATTTTGAAACTGAACCTGGCCCAGAGTAAATTCCTAGTTGAAAAATAGCAGCAACTCAAAAGTGCATAAATTACAAACTTCATCAATAAATTAAGGATACAGGTTTGCTGCATCTAACTATCCTCCTAACTGTCCCAAGATCCTTTTCATTTTATAATGGACACAGAAAATCAGAATAAAGATACTAGTATTTCAGAGCCAAAACTAATCTAAAACCTTCACTAGATTTCTTTCTAAGGCATCTTATCTTTTGCTGAAATTCAAAAGATATATAGAAAGACTGGAAGGAGCCTAATAATTAGATGATCACCTCCACCACCACCGAGGCTTAAACACAGGCTTTTCCATCCGTATGTAGACGTGTAATTCAGGGTGTGAGTTTTCAAGAAATGCTGAGCATCTGATTCTCTGGAGAACTTGCACAGTAGGAAGGCTGGGGAGAGACCCAGACCTGAGCAGAAGGGGAGGCAGGATGCTTCGGAGAAATTTTCAGCTGTAGTAGATTCAGCTGGGGGAGCATGCAGCTTCTTTCATGTGTCGTGCAGACTCGTGTGAGTCCTAAGCAGTCCGGTGGCCATTCAAAGACTGCAGGAGACAGTACTTGAGGGAAATTTTGGATCCTCATATTGAAGGTCTGGTCTCAAGGGAACAGTAATAGTCACACTGCTGGATCCCCTTCCACCAGCAATTCGTACATCATCTCACAGAGGTAGAACAAGTGCTTAATCGATTGCATTTACTCTATAGTTCTTAATAGGACTCTTCTTTAATATGAAACTACTTTTCAGCCTCTTAAGACACGAGTGTGTTCATTCATAGAAGAGATGAAGCAAGACAGTACCACTAATTGCTTTCTTTGCAGTGAGATGATTTCCATTGGCTGGCACGCCCTTGAAAAAGTACTATTTCTTGAAAAAAAAGGTAGTTCTCAGTTTATTTATGGTGAATATTTTTCGTTTAGCACAAATTTAATGCTGTGTTTCCTTCCAGGGAGGTTGTTTGTGGGGACACACTTATTACAAACAAATCTGAGTAGAGCTTGTGTTTCCATATCATAAGCATATAATGAGTTGAACGGAATAGATGTAGTCAGCAACTGGTACAGAGGTAGCAGCAGAGTATTGTGATAAAGTGCTTCCACAATAGCACTTTCAAGTAACTTGGATTTCATAGAATCCACAAAAGATTTTCTGTTTAAAATGTGCTTTGGGAGAACATCAAGCTTTTCTCTTTTCCCTTCCAACTTACTGCAAGCACAGAAATCCTCCTTTTCCTTAGGTAGGGCCTGTCCTCAGTCCTGGGCGATCTACTCGTAGCTATCAAGGCCACACAGCAGGGCGAGTACCCAGGGTCTCAGCTGCAGTCTGTGCAGGTGATAGTCTCTAATTAAAGTAATACTCAAGTGTTTGCTTTGCTAGAAACACAGCTGTGACAGCAGTTGCTTCACTGGAGGAGGAAGGTGCAGCTTCAAACATCACCCATGGCTGAAGAAAAATGTATTTTTTTTGTCTAGAAAATGTTTGCATTTATAAAGCAGGTAGATTGGTAGCTTTTAAATGTTAGTTTAATGACATCAGTTTGTAATTTCTGGTGAGTGAGAATGTTTCAAGGCTCCAAGGTGGGGCGGGCAATCTCATTTGTTTACTATAAATTCACAAGGGGATAGGATCTCTGACAGCAAAGATAGTGCTTGCTGCGGGCAAAAGTTGCTTTGACCAAAACTACATAGAAATACTAAAAAAAAAACCTTTCAAAATTACAGACAAATGTGAGTAACACATAGTCTATGTAGTTAAATCCATTTTTGATTTTGGAATTAGATGTCAGTTTTTGAGGTAATCCAGTCACGGAAATAAGTGACTCGTGTGTAAACTCCAGGTTTGTTTGGTTTGGCACATTCATCTCCCCAGCTCACTATTCCCACGAGGTACCACATCAGTCTAGCGTCTGGAGTAACCAGTGGTCCCCCAGAGTCCCCCTAGAGAAAAAGGAGGGAAAAAAAAGAAAGATGTAATTGATCAGAATGGAAAATATAATTCTCTCAACAGATATTTTTGCAGAATCCAGGCTGATTCTGAAACTCAAGTTGGAAGTCTGTGGCATTTTCCTGTTTGCCATGAAACCTCCTGACATGTCTCTGTAGTTTTACAGCAAAAAATAAAAACTTCTCTTCTGTTTCGTGAAAGACTTTTTTCTTTTTTTGACAATAACCTCTATCCTTCCAACCAATTCTTTTAGTCATGAACTTGGCCTTCTAATCAGGCAACATCTCCCGAGGATGTTAGCCACTTTCATAGACTGAATTCAGATACTGTTAATAGCATGACACAGTAATAATAGTTAAACTGTAAACCTTGCAGGCTGAAAGACAATCCTCACACAACAGACTGAATTCTCCATCTTCCACCAAAATGCTTTACTGAAATAAACAGCAGTGGCACCCTTCTGATCAGGTCTCTTCAATGCTGAGCCAGACAGGAACTGAGGAATTGAGCTTCCCAGACTTACTCTGCAGGTTTGGCCATAAATCTGTAGGACTGAGATTCTGGAAAGGGTCTGTCTTGAACCAGCACTGAGGAGTACATTCTTTGTAAATAACGTAAATTGAAATTACCTTATTTAAAGTTATCATTATGGAAATATTTTTGTGTCAACATAAGAATTTCTTTGCAACCCTTGCAAACCACGCATGCATCCTTACCATTCCCTTTGCCCCTAGGCTCCTTACATTTATTTTAGCTTCAGAGAGCTTTGCTTCCATTGATCCAAGTCTGTTACCAAAGATCATAACAGATCTGTATGAGATGATCCAGTCCAGAATTTAATTTCAATGAGTGATAGTACATTTTTGCTGGCAACTTAAGTGCTACATTCTTAAGCTTCTTTCTTCCCAACTGTACAGATGTTTTGGCTACTGGAGACATTTAATTTTTAGCTTATATTTAGTATTTCAGTATTTAGTATCTCTGTCAATGTCTTGTCATATCACTTTGCAAGCAAATTGTTAGTTTTCACATGCAAAAGTTATGAGAAGCAAAGAGGATTCTAGCAGCTATTTTGAGTTACAGAATAAGAATTACATTTCATGCTATGAAAGGTTTAAATCCTGAATATTATATTAATTTAGCTCTCAGTATGGGCTTTATGTGCTAAATGATGTCTATTAAATGCTATTTAATTTTACAGCTAAACTGCTGTTTGAATGGAGTCCTATTTAAAGGACTAATAAACTGTCAGTTAAGACTTGGTCAACCAGATACTGGAATCAGTGTTAAAATAGTTCTTCTTTCTAATTTTCAGCTACAGTTACCTGACAAGCATCTACTCCTCCTTCTAAATATCCAGCACACAACATCCTGGGTGTTATGTCCCCATCGTACACTTCTTCTCTGTTGCAAGTATTTGAGTCGATAAGTTTCACTGTTGCTTCCTGAAGAGCATTTGGAGTTGGACCTGAGGGAACATGCAGTTTGGATATTTATCAACAGAGTTATTTTGCAGTAGTTTAAATACAGGAAGAGCATTTAATATCCTCTTACGGATTAAGGTTTAATGTAGAGGTTTTGCTTGTTGATTTGTCTAGGTTAGGCCCTTAAGGAAAATGCACACTCTCAAAATCAGACTTAGGAACTGTATTGTAAAGACAGAAGTAACGATTGCATTGTACACAGTGGAAACCCACATATTTTATACATTTTATACTACCCAGCAATTTGGGCAGATGATACAAAATGAAGATAACTTGGTTCTGTTGTTAAATCTACTCAGCATGGCCTGGTAAGAGTGTGAATTTGGGTAAGTCTCTGTCTGCAGCTCACTGCACATTTACCTGAAAACCCACAGAGTTATCTGCAGCTTCTGGCTTGGGCTGGGAGAATACTTTTTTAGGTGCTATATAAACATATGCACGGGTGAACTACCTGTCTTAAGAATTTACAATATGAAACAGAAAGGCTGGAAGAAAACAACAGTTGTCTTTCTGTTTTCTGTTTCAGTGGATTGTAGCTTTGTCTTTGTCCAGTCTAATTTTAGAACAAGAAGCTGCTGCTTAAGATTAAGAAAACTTACTGCTTACAGACAAAGCACTAAGCATGCTGCCACACAACATATGGCTACAGAAGCGGTATCAGTTCCATAGTAGATCAGAGCCCCTGTTTCTGTAATATTCAACTCGCCTGGTAGACTCAGGACTCACCATCATTGGTAAGTGCTCCCCAGCCTGTGATGACGGCATGGATATTGTATGGAAATGTCTGAGATGGCTCAGGCAGACAAACGCGGTGTATGCTGCTCGTAAACTCAACTCGCTGAGAGAGCTGCACAAGGGCAATGTCGTAATCATGTTCTGGGTAGCGGTACTCTTCATGAATAATAATAGTCTTGACTGATCGTTTCAAGCTTGGTGGCTTCAAAAGGGCTCCAAAGGTAGCAGTCCACTTCTGAGGGTGTTTCATGCTGAAAAAGGTAAGAGTGCTGTTAAGTATGTAGCTATAAATATAAGCTCAGTGAGCGCCTTGTAAAGCTCCTTCAAGCCAGCTCCATGCTAAATTCTCAAGGCATCCATCACTTTCCACAACATTGTGTCCCATGTAATTGTGGGCTGCTGCTAGAAGAGGGCAATCCTGCATTCCCTTCTCCACCATGGTCCCTTACTTTTCCCCTGCTCCTTTTCCCTGCCATTGTGTGGCCACAGGGTGTTATCAAATCAAAACTCTTCTTCTAGAAAACTCTTCACTTCCATTACTCTTTTTGCATGTTAACACTGTGTTCAATCAGCTATTCCATCTTGCCCGCCCTGCAGCTTAACCGTGACAATGCTTGAAAGTGCTGGGAGCAAGTGCCTCAATGGAGGGATAGAAATGTGGGTTTATAACTTCTGGTAGCAGCCTGCAGCAGCAGCAACCTAGTTGTAACACAAAGGAGCATCTTCAGAAACATTTAGCGTAACATAACACATAACCTTTTCTGCATTTCTGTGCTCAGTGTGTCAAATGACAATTGATTTCCACTCATACAATTGCCAGTTCTGCTCCCACGAATCAGTTTTTAATTTTTCCTTGAAACATTCAAATGATGGGTCTGCTTAACCCTGACTTTTCTCCTGCAAGGCAAAAAATTGCTCCCCTGGAAAGAGTCAGGAGTGCAAATCTAGAAAGCCACATAACTTGATACACATGGGGCACATGCTGCTGCAGATTCTCTCTAAAATGGGAACTTACTCTCTGAAGCAGTGAGCTGCAGATACAAGCCACGTATTGCTGATGAGTGTTGCACCACAGCGATGGATATTATTGTACTGCAAACTAGCTTGCCACGGCCAGTCCCCGGTCTCTGCAGAAGACAATCCGCCCACTATCCGCAACGATGTTGATTTTGCCATTGACTTGACCGATCTATTCTGCCGTAACCCACAGACTGTGAAAAAGGAGAAAGAGTTTATTAGCTATTCTTCTGTTTAGTAAACATGCCTGCTTATGGTGTGGAAGACATGTAAAATTACATGCCACTTAGATTCTCCTAACAGTAGTAACATTGACGAGAAAACATACCTTCCACCAGCCCCTCAGATCAGAGATCTTCATGCACAACCCATTCTGTTAGAAGCCTGAATGAGCAACTGATTATTCTGAAAGCCAGGATGGTCAATCATCCAGGCTTAGCTGTGTAAGCAGCCCAAATCAGGAATTGAAACCTTCACTGCACACCCAGGACAATCCTCAAATACAGAGATTGTCAACTTTAATGTCCCGGGTAATTTGTCATTAGGATAAAACACAAAAAAAGGCAAAATCTAAGATTGGAATCACCCAACCCATGGTTTTTACCATGCATGCATGCAGATTACATCAGCAAGCTGTCACCTGGAAACAGGCAGCTGCACATTGCACCAATGGCAGTCTGCAAGTGGACCTGGAGAGGCACCTTCAGGCAAAGAGTATGACACTAATCCAAGTCAGAGATGACGAAGGCATGGATACTTCCAGCATGGTGTGCATCCACGACAGAAGGTATTATCCTCTGAACCCAGAGAGAAAATATCCATGGTTTCAGCCACTAAACTCAGGATATTCAGGAGCAGCTGAAGCCTCCCCCATAGCTTTAGAAGCTTCCGCAATAGATAGAGCTGCTTCAGTTGTCTTCTCCCATCCAAACAGCATCCAATCCATCTTACCTGAACCGAGACCCACTAGTTTCCATCCAGGCCCCGATTTCAGCTAGACATTAGGAAAGTTGACAGACAGGACTATCCCAATTCATTAAAAAAGAGACAGAGCTAAGAATTATTTGCATAGCGACAACACAGTCCAAACCATTGCACTGCCTGTCTCCAACAGACAATGACCCAGAGGGGGACAGTGCAGAAACAGGTAGTACATCGCTGAAGAGCTGACAGCCCCAGGGCCCTTGAAGTCCTCAGGAGCAAAACACTGGAGCCATGCAGAGTGTAACCTCTGCCCCTTCCTCCTAGGACCTGCACAACATTACGTTAACAGTACCTCATAGTCAAAAGCAACAGCAATAACACAGTAGACTGAAAGCTGTTCATAAATTTGAAAAGAAAAAAAAGAAGTCATACAATAATGAGAAGCTCATGTGCTCAGTGTAGTCTTCCCTGTTCTGACAATGAAGGAAATCGGTGAAGTCGACTCGTCCAAAGCTTTCCATGTGAAAGGAAAACTGAAGAATATATTATAATTGATAAAACTGTCTGCACTAGCATATTTCCCTCCTGAAAACGATTGGTAATCCCCAGTTGCTAGTCCTAAAATTGCACAATGCTGTCAACCACCTGAGCAGCCCATGTTCAAAATACAGGGAAAAACTCACGGTCCCATCAGTACCAGAACAACAGCACCTAAAAAGGACCCAAAAAGTAATATTATTTAATCCTCTGTTGACAGCCTGCTGCTGTCAAAGGAACCGATCAAACCTTTCCAGAACTAAAAGAAACACAGCTTGTAAGCAAAGATGGCTTTTTATTACTACAAAATCTCCAAACAAGCTGACTTCCTTCTTTGACAGCTTAAAAACATCTCTAAAACAAACCACCCCAACCTAACCCCTACCACAATGCCTTGGGAAGATAAATTATATTGCCTTATATTTCCATAAGGAACAATTTTGTCCTATTAGCCATTTCAAAATCCAGAACATTTCTGTTATAATCACAGGCTGGTGTATCTTCTGTAGATTTCCCTGTACTCCTTCCTTCCTTCCAAAGCTCACTAAAGAAAACAACATATTCCCGATTTCTGAGAGCACACAGAAAGACATTATTCCAAACTCTTCTGCATGTGCCCAATCCTACCAGCTTTTGGGGCATTTCCCACTTGTGGGCTCTGTTAGACATCTCTGTTACACTGCCATCCTTGAAGCACCAACTGAACAACATGCTGGTACATGTTCAGGTGTGAATCTCATCACTTAATGTGCGTATAGGAAAATAAGAGGTAGCAAGGTGGAGGTGAATTATGTTACATCATCCAAGACAGGAAGCAGATTCTGAAGTTGCTGCTCCAAGATGCCATTCTGATACATTACGTCGGGGAAGCATAGGACAGGGTGTGTGCCCTATGCAGGCAGGATTAGACTTGACAAAGTATTCTATTTAAGTACATATTTTAATCAATTTATAAGAGAGATAGCTTCTAATGATAATCTGTTCAAATATAGAATGTGCTCAAATCCGTGATAAGGGCTCTCCTGCCTTTAGCACATTGTAGTACACCTTTCAGCTAGCAGCTGGGACTGACATTAAAGCCGTCAACCAGCCCAAGCGGTTAAGTTCCTTTATTTTTTGGAAGTCCTCTTTGCTCACTCAGTTCTACTACATACACCTAGGAGTCATCTAAAATGTCTTAACTTTCATGTAGAAACCTGGCTTAGTCTCTGCATGTCCAAACACACAATTAAGAAGACACAGTGTAAAAGCTCTGACTGGTACCAACAAGCAACTGGATCAAGCTAATAAATAAACAAGTGTGCTGAACATGAGAGGGTTCAGCCCTCACTGGCTAAGTCCTCTATTTCCTAGATGGCAGCGTTTACATTTAGGATGCACCCTCCACCTTCCACACTGACACTGCTGGAGGCAGAAGCATGCTACAGGCACTTATACAGCAGCACCCACATGTCTTCTCTGTGCCCAACACTGGAAATTTGGATAGAGCTCACAGCTCTTTTCTCATCATTTGCTCTTTTCTCACAGAATTGCTGGTATTTTTACAGAGCAAACATCTCACTGGAAAAAAAAAAGGCCAGGGAACTCAGCAGTGGGTGTAGACTTCTAGAAGGGATTTTTACTCCATCACCACTATTTTCAAGCCAGTCTTCCATAGTATCTCAGAAGACACTTACAAAAAAGGCTTCCTCGTGACTGGGCAAGATTTCTAAACACATGGCTCATCTGTGTGAAGTACAGGGTCACATTCCGTATACAGGAGGATGAGAAAAGGCTTTAGGGGCCAGGAAAAGTGCTCAGAAACTATTAATGCTAATTAAAATGATTGGAGATTTCCCAGGCTTAAAAAAGCCCTACTTACTGTCATTGAAGAGGGCTTCTGCTCTTTTCGTCTCCATATCTGAAACAGACAAACAGTCAGGGTAAGGCTAGAACAGCACAAACAAAATTTCCCATCTGTGTGGCCATCCCACCCCACAGCTATTTGAGTGCAGGGCACCGCAGGAGGTATGGCTGCAGGGGGCTGCTAGAGAAACCGATGTAGCTCATGTGTGGTCACATTCTTGTGCTGGCTACCGCACCCCTCTTTGCGGTGCTGGTTGCTCTTCTCCAGTCCCCCAACATCCTCTGAGGGCCAAGCATGTGGTCTGCCCCATCCTGCTGGACCCTGATGTTTCCAGAGGGGAGCGCAGATGAAACAAATCCTGTATTACTCAAGATCCGCTGTGTTGTTGGGGAGAAATTTTTACAGTGGAAAGTTTTGAAGTTCCTTTTTTTTTTGTAAAAAAAAATCCGCTGGCCGCATTTTACACCAGAGTGAGGGCCAGAATCTGGTACTTAGCCCATACCCTTGTTAAGATCAGAAGGCATTGACTTGACTGCAGCAATGCCAGCTTGCAATAGCAGTGACTCATTCTCCTCCTATCATACCAAGCAATAGGGTGTCTGGTACAGTATTAATACTGAAAGAGATAGTTAATTACAATTTATTGTATGGCACAGCAGGTTCTAGCAATACATTCCCTCCTTTAATATGCATGTTGCATGTTTATGGACAATACAATATGTTCATGCTGACAATAACAAGCATTGGCCCCAGGTATAAGTCTATTCCCCTACTTCCAGAATGATATTTGTGCTGGAACTACCATTTTAGTTGCCAGCAATCAATTTTAAAAAATAAAAGTAATCACACTTTCAATGCAATTTTTAAATTATATAACACTTCTTGTGCACAATGCACAGCTTCACAACTTGTGGCTGGATAGCCTTTCTCTGCAGATCCCTGTCCCGATCCGTTTACTTAATTTCTGTTTTGTCTTTGCAGCTACACAGAATAATAGCCTACCTTTGGATCCAAAACCACACCAAGCCAGGAGTTGTCTCTTCTGAATGCAAAGGGCTCTGGCTCATACTTGTAGCCTATTGTGCTTGTATCACCTGTGTTTTGCTTGTGGGCTTGATGCTCCTCCTGGTATGCAGGATGAATTGCATGTTTGCAATCCACCATTACTAGACGTGTACTCATTCATTTCTTAATATGATATTAGGCAGATTAGGACAGAAAAAAAGAAAACAAACAGAACTCCAGTGCAGGTACAGAACTCCAGTGCACCAAAAAGCTGAACTTGGGAACTATTACAGAGTAAAGGCAGTGCTAGGGCTGCTGTATGTGCATGCACGAACCGCTGTACTATGTAAGAATGGGAGATGGGTTATAATTGGATATTTATATAGTAACACAATCTTCCTATAAACAGGAATTGTTCATGTAATAAAGATCAATCAATTTTACTTGTGGGCAGCCAAAAACTTGTGGGGTCCCCTTTCAGTAAAAACGCTCACTTTTACTTTCTCAATTCCTATGAAGGAAGGAGGAAAACCCTAAAGTACAGGTGCTTCTGCATTTTGGGAATGTCAGTGGTATTCTGTGAATTTCCGTGGATCACATGATTGGTTGTTGCCAAGATCCTTACATCAGTAATACCAGACAGTAAAAGCTAGGTCAGCAGAGGGATTCAGCAGTGGTGTAAACATTACATTTGGGTAAGTTACAAAGTAAGGAAAGATTTGGCAGATGTTTATATTAGCAAGAAGTGCTTTGAAAAATCTAGCCCCACTTGTTTATTTCAACTATGACGAGCATCCAGCATTTTCCTAGAGATTTCTAGGAACAACCTTCAGAACTAACTCATCATTTGGTACAGGCTAATATTTTTAAAGCCTGGAACTGCTAAGAAACTAACAAATGTACTCAACAATGACAGAGCACCTTTTGACTTCAAGTGCAATATTGATAATAATGTTTCTTTACCTCCTCTCTGGGTGGAGAGACATTTACCTCATAATGCCTAATTATAAAGCCTGCAGTCAATTATTAACACTTATGTTATATTGCAAAGCTCATCGAGAAGACAAAAGGAGCAACCAGCTTGTTCAAGTGCAGTACCGGAAGCAATTCAATTGGCATGTTCTCACTGCACGGAGTTTTGCTCTGAGTCACGCAGCTGCTCTGCAAGGCACCTGTCTCTATCTCTGTTTGCCCTTTTATGAGGCACATAGGAAAAAAAAGTACAAACCTCAAATGAGCAAAAAAAGTACAAACCTCGAATGGGCAAAATTTTACCCGTTGCTTTGAGCTGGACCGAAGCAATTGAAGGAACGAGTCTTCCGCACACACGCTACAAGTCTAAAATAGTGTGTCTCTACAGCTTTGAGTTTTAGCACACTTTACATATATCACAACTATGCAGCCAATGTGCTCTCCCCACCCACCTGCTGCCAAAGGAAAAAAGGCCGGTGATCCCTGGTAAGAAATTCAAGCCTGTGTTCACCAGGGTAGGGGCACTGCTTTGCTTTAGAGACCTGCCAGAGTGCCACAACCACGTATCCCATGCTGGGAGCTGGAACACAAGTACTAAAGCATATAACACAGCAATGGAGAAAACCTCAAAAAAAAGGGATGAAAGCAGGTCTGTCTGGCAACAAGCCCGGCAAACCATTGTGCAAGTCAGGACAGCTGAAATTAAGGTCACAGTACCTAGGACTCAGAATCAAGATCTCGAGCCCAGAGCACACACGTATGCGTTAGGAAACCTGAACTGATGCTGTTTGCAGGTAAGTCAAGCGCACAGTAGATCCCGTCAAAAGCAGGGAGCACTTTGGGTGACATGATAATAATGAAAATCAGGTTACTTACTGGCTTACCTAATT
Organism: Apaloderma vittatum; assembly: GCF_000703405.1. Taxonomy (NCBI): domain Eukaryota; kingdom Metazoa; phylum Chordata; class Aves; order Trogoniformes; family Trogonidae; genus Apaloderma; species Apaloderma vittatum. Next base: position 15,727 of record NW_009698185.1, read on the forward strand.
AGGGGCTTGCCTTTGGTTGTTACTAGTTTGACATTTTGGCCTGGTCAACAACATAGATGTTCACGTTGTGCCAGCCAACGTGTTGCAAGCTCTGCCTTGAAGCAATCGCTTGTAAGGCACGAGAGCCAATTTCGCTGCCCTCCTCATTTACTAGTTGCCCTAGTTGTTTGCACTACCAAGAAAAAGCATCAATTAGTAACAATTAAACTGTCATATCTTGTCCCAACCACATACAGCTGTAAAAATAGTTGTTTGTACCACATTTAGGAAAACAGTGTTCATACTTCCACTGTAAACAAGAACAAGTTCAACTTGAACATGCATTGCCTACCTGTAAAATGGAACTTGCTGTTTAATTAAAGCTTGCCTAACTTAAAAGAGAAAACCAATGTTTAAATTAAATTACAACATTCTACTGAAACGCAGCTTAGGGTTCTACCTTTTAGAAAGGGGCTCTGGTCTCCAATTGGACAAGCAATTTTGTTATAACAGTTATTTTCTATATTTAGAACAACCTCAAAGCACACTGAAAGTATTGGTCTTAATTTTCAACTAATGAGAATCGCAATTTGCAGTTACTATTTAAGATTAATAACTGATCAGTAAATAACTTCTTTTTACTCCGCAACATATGTATTTGAGCAAACATGGAAGCAAAAGGGGAGCAAGCAAGACCAGGAAAGCATCTTTATTTTGTTAATTGCTTATATGCAATAGCCAGTTAAGACCAGGATTTCTAAGGGAGTTCAGTGCCCATGGATTTATCTGGCAACCATCTGAATGTCTGTAGGTTCATAGTTAACTGCAGAGTGAATGTGACCACTTACCTCTGAATGACTCAGATTCCTACAGAAAAATGTGCTTGCTTTGCCATGTCTCTAAACAATATCAGTGTCACTGCGTCAGAAGAATTAATCTTGTATCCACTGCCTCATTTAATTTTAGCCGCAGAGATCAGTGTTTATATTAAAAGGAAAATAACAGGCAGAACTCTCAGAGACATAAATGGACCAGACATTATACTGAAGTAGTTCAAACCAGGCAAGCAAATGCATTTTTAGGGAATATTATGCATTTTCCATGCAGAAAGGACCAGAGATGGCTGCAAAATTAAAGATAAGAGATCAGTTTAAAAAATCTGATACAGCTTTATCCAACATAATTTTTTACAGACGTTGATTCCCTCAAGAAACTTGGGTTTTTTAAAGGTTTCCAACTATGATTTTCTATATGTCATAATATAATTGCTAGCTTCACAGGCAAACTGTGTGTTTCGTCCTCTATTATATCAAGTTCCTAATTCTTGCTTATATCAGTAGTCTTTTCACACCGAGAAGGCAAGCGAGAGATTATCTTAAATGGAGTAAGAAGGGAAGAGAGGATTGTAAACATTAAAAAAATAGGAAGAAGTATGTGCTTCAGGACTAATAACACATTCTCGGACGTGTATTTGAAGCACAACTTTGTGCAATGCACAAGGGAGGAGAGGAACTATCTTCCTCACTGTCCTTTGTCACACTTTGCTAACAACTTCCTTGAAAACAGAGAGAACTACAAAATTCTCAGCTGCATCAGAAACAGGGCACTCATGCAGGCAAAAAGGGATCTCTGACAAGTTTCAGGAGGCCACCAACCTGAGCAGCTGAAAGGAATGTCATGGAATGCATCTGCCCTTCGGTGCAGAGGCGGGGATAATATCTCTCCTCTAATACTCTTTAATTATGTTAAAGACCATGAGGCCTGAGGTACTGGGGTGAAATGGTAATGAGAGCAGTGAGCAGCAGATAAAGTCACGTTTCAAAATCTGTACCCAAAAGGAGTTTCAGGAGTTTCCTGAAAGATGGCAAATACATGAGCTTTGGGCTCAGCAAGAACATCACACTCGTCTGCGTTCACATAGTGCATGCCACATAAAACATCTCCTCGCTAACCTCCCCATATTCTTCTCGCTCTCTCTACAGATACAGATGATGCGATTCTCATTCCTTCAACAGGGGAGAGTAAGTTGGTAGACACAAGGCAAGGCTTTGTACCTCTAATTGTCCCTGTCACCTAGGCCTTCCCTCCCTTCCTATGTCCACTGGACCTGTCCTCGCATCCATGACTTCCCCCCCACCTCCATCAACCCCATCTTAATTCTGTCCATGAGGACAGACAGAAGTCCACGTCTCACAGCATGCTTACAACTCCACCTGGGCACTGCAGCCCAAGAAGGGATCTGCATGAGGAACTATGTACCAGCTCCATAACAAGTATCCAAGTCGACACGGCTTTTTATCATTCTTTTTCTTCCTGACTTACACTCACATCCCAGCTGCAGTAAAGGTCTCATTACAGTAGGGACAGCCTAAATCACTTGCAGCTTCTGCAGGCAAGGCAAAGAAAGGGGCAAACAAGAACTGAGAGAGGAAATTAATTAAATCAAGGTATCTGGGTCATCTAGGAAGTCAGGCTAGGATGATTTCCTGCTTAATTCCTTCTTCACAAGCATGTCCTTGCAAAATATTAATTTTAAAATATATTTCAGTCCCTCCTGCTTCTGTCAGCCTCTCTAGATTGTTGCAAGCACTGAAATGTACCAGCTTGTGCCAATCTAATGGCATCAAAATGGAGTGATGCGAGATCTCCGCTGTATTTCCCAATATACAGATGCATATCCTGTTCCACTCCCCAAGCTGCTGTTGTAGCTGGTAAAGTACAAAAGCCCAGACTGCTACGTACATTATTTGAGATGAAACATTCTTCAGTCATTCAGGTCAGACACTCATGTGCACATCTCCCACAGAAGACTCAATAAGGGAGTAAGAATCTGTCTCCCAGGCTCTGTACTTTATAAGGAGCTTTAGCAAGCCCCAGATGCCAGATAAATAGAAACAATAACAGTTGACTTGTTGATCAAAACCAATTTATGAGTCACGGTTCATGGTTAAAACGCTTGGCTGTGCAACAGGTAGGAATACTTCCTACTCACTTTGAACAGTGCCAGTGATCTTGCAACCAGTTTCTTTCTGACGTCAGAAGTACATTCCCCAAAATACATTTTGGGAGACTTCCAACCTACCTGACAAAAGGAAATAATCTGGCAAGCTGCTCTACACTTTGCTTAACAGGGATTCAGGCTCTGAGGTGACTCTACTTCTAACCAAGAAACCCATGGGAAAACAATTCAATCTTGTAGATCTCTTTGGTGCCACAACTATACACAGGACAAACTGTGACACCTTCTCTCAGTGCCAGTGGAAGAGCAAGTCCTCACGTGTCTGTTTCCAAGTCACACAACTTTGATATTTCAACCTGCAGTTCTTGCACTGCTGTTTAGAGAAGATAGAACTTATTTTGCCTGATTTTCCACTAAAAAATACTTGGGCTTCCATTGGATTTTGTGCACAAGTGCAGAGATCTCTACTACCTCCTACTTTCTACCTAAGCTATAGTGGACATCTGAAGATACCACTGTCTTTGAGCAGGTGACTATGAAGTCTAGCTAAATAAGAAAGCAGGGACTTCAATAACAACACATCTGAAGATACCTTGATACAAGTGTGTTTTTGCAGCCCTAGGTAAAGAACATCTACTGTTTAGTGATGACACAAAACAGAGTCAATATTATTTTGTTTTCCTTTAAGTTCTGCACACCTGCTATTTTTTCATATCTGTTCGATCAAGCCTTCTCCCTCTCTTTGAAAAAAAAAAAAAAACCAAAAAGCTGAACTAATACAACATTGTCAATTTAGATTTTATCCCTTCTTTATTCCCAATCCTCAGGAATGAACAGGCAAAACAAGTTCTATCCCTGCTCTGGCAGACTACTTAGTTTTGTACTGCTGCCCTGAACTGCAGCTGAAGACCTCAAGTGTTGTACCCAATTTTCAGGAGTTTGTTGGAGCTAATACTCAAAGCAAATACTTCTGAGTGAAATGCAAGTCAAGACATGGTGTTGAACAACAAGAGGATTAGATCCAGGGAGGAAGACTTAAGGAGGTTCTCCTTATCAGACTGTCCTAGCACGCAATGTAAATAAGTGCCTGACCTGGATTTGTTCAACTAGTTAGCTGTGCTTATGCTAAACTGAGCTATATCATGGCCCCCAAATTAGAATATTTTGATAAGATGATTACAGTGAACAGATTAATGATTTTTTACAAGCCATTATGAAAAGTTCTGGGATTGCCTTAAAATAAAAAAGGATTCCAGTTGACAAAACCATCAAATGAAGAAAGATTTAGCAAGGTGCTGCAGAGCATAGAAAATATCTAGAGCTTCTTAAGCCTTCCTTGTTTTAAATATTAATGTTGGGCAGGATATTTCAGGAGAGAAAAGAAATGCAAAACCTAGAACCTTCTCTGGATTTCCGGGGTCTGCTGACAATTTACACTTCTCTCAGGTGGGAGGAAGAAGACAAGCCTTATAGACTGAGATCTGCATCTCCTTTAAAAGAATAGGAGAGCTCCATTCTAAACTCTTCACTTGAGACGACGTGGTTTTCTTAAACGGCAGCCCCAACAGAAACTTGCCTAAGGCTCTTAGCACTGCTGAAATCCTCTTAGCAAAGAAAGATCCAAATGGAATCTTTTATTGTTGTCTTCTAGAAATGTCAAGGAATTGTTTATGTTCCTTTCTGTCACATGTAATGGTTGCACAACGCTAGTCCTGTAGTGGGTAGTAGACCTATGTAGTCAGTGTTTTATGATTAGGCTGGGAGAGCCAAGAAAAGCAACATAAAGTTTATCGTACAACTTTATCAAAGTAACACAGAGATGGTATCTTTTACTGAGACCAAATATTTAATGAAAACATTGTGATTCAATCATATCAGCTAATTTTTTTAACTAGGTGCAGTTCAAGGTCAACTAAAAGAGCTTTGAGTCACCTCCCACATTTACCAGACAAAATAAAAGCAGCTAATCAGATAACTTGATGAGAAGATCACAGTCCTTTTCTAACAAACATTTTTGTACTTCTTTCAATTTTATCCTTTGTGTAAGGCACCAAATTAAAGCAAAGCTTCAAAATTTACTAAATCAAGACATGACTGTCTTTCCACCACCAGAAACAAGCTAAAAAAACCCCTCAGCAAACGCCTTTGAATCTCTTTAGTTGATGCCCACACACTATTTCTATCTGGGAGAAGTTACACGTGCACTTCGCTGAACAGGAACTACTGGCATATAAATAACACCGCAGAGAAATGGTGATTCTTTGCCGAAAGGAATGTCACGTGTCATCCTGAGGCATTCCAGTGGAGAAGACTTGTTGCCCCATCAAGAAACAGTGGGTGTGTGACAGCGCATATTTGAGTTTCGCTGCACTGCTGCAATGCAGTGTGCCCAGTTCAAGCACTGAGAGACAGAACAAGAGTTGCTCCTGGTTATTTCTGAGTGGGAGAAAGTCTGGATCCATCTAGCATGGAATCTGGCCCAGGCTTCTTGTTCCTTCCACACAGCCATCTGGCCTTTGCAGATCTCTGCTGGTTTTAGGGTAGCGTGGAAAAGCAAGCAGCAAGTACCTACCCATGTGCTGTACTGTCACCTTTGTGCCAGGAGCAAGCAAAACCAAAATGTAGCAAGTGTCTGTCCCTTCTTTTCAATTACCAACTCATTCTTGAAAAGTCTGATACCCAGAAAAAATGCTGACTATATATAACTGAAGCCAAGTTGGAGACAAGAGTCTAAGCCTGCACAAACATTCTCTTACAGATCAGAAGTGTAGAAGAGAAGGAAAACTCACCTTTTGGTGTCTGGTAATTCACTAAATTAGAAAGATAGTGCTGTTAATTTTCACATCCTGCAGACTCAGGTCTGTTTTGCAAAGAACGGACTAGATTGCCAGTTGAGAAGTTACGTTTTCTCTTTCTTTCCTTTTCCCCTGGACAATTTGCAAGAATTTTGATCCTCCCACCAAATATTATTTTTTTAGTGCATTGGCTGTTTCCCCACTGTCATCCAAGGAGAGTTTCTGCACTTTCAGGCTCCTCAGAGAAGCAAAGACTTAGGGAGCAGGTTTGTGTTGCTGTGTACTGAAACACTCTGTTGAGGCTCCTACTGTTTACCCTGATAGTAGTGTAAGGTTAGTACTGCAGTTTGGAGGGAGACTTAGGCTGTACTGCAAGGCCACAGAGGAACTGCCCCTGGTTGTCCATATTTAAGACATATTTAAATTACTTAGGTGGAGTTTATATATTGTCACAGATTTTGTTCTAACTTAATAAGCAGGAAAGACTCAGTAACAGCCATCATCAGAAGGGAAAAATCATGTCCCATCAATCAGAAAAGGGTAAGAACTACGTTTAAGAGAAATGTAATATACTTACTTGAGATGGTAGAAGATCCGACCTTTATTTGCAGGGGCCCTCTGTATTTTTTCAGGCCCCTCCGTAAGATCCTTTCAACTCTTTCTCGGAGTGCTTCTCTAGAATCCGTGGAGGAGAACCAGAATGTGAGCAAAGCCTCTGCCATCACACCATCAGCATCTGGGCTAAAAACCAATGAAACAGTCTGGTTACCTTCAGCCCATTTCTGTGTTTCTTAGTCTTCATCTTAGCTCCTCTAGCAATGGCAGTGTAACGTAAAGGATTAGATACATTTTTGAATATTTTGTACATTTTTGAGAGAAGGAATTGCCAAAAGAAATCCAAGCAAATGCTGCACAGTCAAACACGTCTTAGGCTAGAAGGCAGCATGATGCTTTCTGCAAACAAATGGCCAGACCAATGTTATAATGGAGTCTAAAAATGAGTCACTGACTACACACCTGGCACACAAGAGCAGAAGGGAATGAACTGATTTGATTGCAATGAAAATCTGGATACACAGCACTTCAGAAACATCAGGTAGATGATTAGTGGTATCTAGACAGACTTTACTAGTGTCCTGTACAGACACAGCATAAAAATTTCCAGTCATCATCAAAAAGCTACTTGAGCAAAAGGAAGAGACCACACAACCCAATTCCACCACTGCAACCTCTTGGGAGAATGTGACAAATAAGCTCATGTTACACAACACCAGATGAAACTCAGCAGCATATCCACAAGCTACTTCTCACAGTCCATGAGAAGTACCACAAAAGGGGCACTCAACATCTCATTGAAAAGTACAAGTGGCACCCACACTGGTGGGACACCCAGTTCCACAGTTTTGATGTAAGATCAGAGGAAAGAAAAGGAAGAAAAATCTTCTAGGTGACTGAATTCACCAGGTGGTAGTATTTATTTTTCCTTAAAGCATCAGATACTGCCAAGAGACTGAATGCTGGAGTACAAACATCAAAGTGTCTAATCTGGCATAGTAAATCTTGCTTTATGCTTGCAGATGGCTTATCCTCAGTTATTACACAGAGAAGGTGAGAGCACGCACTAGGAACCTTCTCTCCTGTGCCTCCTCCTACCTGCGCCAAGAAGCAATGACACAACCCACAACAGGTGGAATCACAGATACTCCATTCAGGGGCCAAGCCAAAAGCAGATTGCTCTGTCTTAAGTATCATTCAGGTGGGAAAGGAGAAGAGAAGTCTTCCAGTTATAAGGCAAGTAGCTTACACAGAAGTCATGCAGTCAGGCTATGGTCTTCAAAAGGAACAAGCAGCAAAAATGAAACAGACATGCCTGCTAGCGCCAGTGAAGGGCAAATAAAAGGCCATGTGTTATGAGCACAGCAAGGCATGCTGAATGTTTCATAGCTGAGAAGAAAGACACGTTTCTTGCCTTACTGATCTCATAACCGAGATTGAGTAGCTATACGTGAACTTTCCAACGGGCTGTTTTTTCCCTTTGTGCCAATTTCAGCGTGATTGCCACTCCATTTATTTCCCAGATATTATCTGATCCAACTGTGGGTGTTGCTCTGCATTTCTGAGGTGTTCCCTCACCTCTCCCCCCACTCCTCTTCCTGTGCTGTGCCACGCTGGAATTACCGTATCAACTCTTGCAAGCACACCACACCTCTCGAAACCCTCAGGTAAGCACAGCCCACCTTGAATCACTTACTATATAGCAAAGGTCCAGAGAAAAAGACATACAGCCAATATTTATTTTATCTTTCTCAGTGAGCAAGGATTATTTTATTACGAATACACTTGGAAGTGAGCCAAAAAATAGGCACAGTACTTTCCATTCAAATTCACAGAAATGACAGTGCTTAAAAGAGCTTGCAGTCTGAGCAGTTGAAGAGGCATACAGCCTGTATATCTGAAAAAGCAAACAAGCACTGGTGCATACAGGTCTTGCATCCAACACAGCAAACGTCACAGCAAGTACCTCAGTCTGTCCTTAGGAACAGGCAGTAATGAAAAATATTAACTTGTTCCTAGATATTGGCCTCTCAGATCCTTAAATCACCTTATCTACACTTACAACACTCTAGTCAGTTTTGAAAAATATTCCTAAGGCTACATTCAAATAATGGCTTGTGTGTAACTGGGGATTAAGTTAAAGTAGAGCAGGAGGCAGGATGTCACCAACCATAGAAGAACAAGGAGAAATACATTCACAGGATCCTGCTTGTGAGGAGGCTGCTATTATTAGTCTTGCAGCTTTAGTTTGTGATTATTAAGACATTCAGCATTTACTTGCAAAGCGATGGAACAAGACCTTAATATTACAATAAACAGTTCTATGAAAAGGTCATTTTCAGCACTCAACAGTGGTCAAAAATTTAAATCAAACGTTAGGTATTATTGGCAAAAGAACAGAGAATAAAAGAGAAAAACCCCATTGTTCAATGATAATCCCAACCACAGCTCTGACCCTTTCATCTCAAAAAGCAGGGTCAGCAGACCTGAAAGAGATACAGAGCACAGTGACCAGGTGACAGGGATCAGTTCCTGCAAAGAATGGCTGAGCAGGCCAGGACTTTCAAGCAAAAAAAAAAAAGAGTAGAGCTCACGGAGTACAAGAGAGAAAAGGGATATCATGGGAGTGTCTGATACCACTAATTGCGTGGAAAGGAGGGATAGAGATCAACTTTTCATCACCTCTTCCAGCACAAGAACTAGGGGCCACTGAGTGATCCAAAGAAGGTGGCACTTCACAGGTAACTCATTACGAAAGGATTGAGGTGCATGAATTTCAAGAGTTCAGGGGAGACTGGACAACTTGGAAAATAACTCCACTGGGAGCTGCTAAAAAGACCACAACAACTTCAGGAAATCTCAAGTGGTAAATAACTGGAGACAGGGAGCATACTGAGAAGCAGTTATCATCCATGTCTGTTGTGCTGCTACTGTTCCCAAGGCACCTACTTATGCCCGTTCCTAGAGACACAACAGTGACAAGCAGGACCTTCTGAACCAGCACAGCCGTGCTTGGGTTTTACTTGGCAAGCGCAGGACAGTAGCAATACTAGAAGCGAAATGACATCTGCATTATAGTGAAGGAAATAGTTTTGAAAATACTTTTTATTTTTAGGTACCTCAAGTTACATCTGCATTATTAGCTAAGGCTTACTCAAGACCTGAACACAAACTTGTATGGAATCTGGACAGACTGAAGTTTATCTTCTGTATCAAGATCCAATGAGGATTCAGAATAAGATTATTCTCAGTTGGGGATTATGTTCTGGTTTTACAGAAAACACACTTTACTGAATCAGACCAAATGGCTCTCTACCTGGGCTTGCTGTACATTTAATTTTGTCTCAGCTGCGTGCATTTATTATAATCTCACATACCTCACTCTGATTAAGCGTGAACGGATGTATTTTTTCCTTAAAATGGAATTGTAAAATGTCTTGTCGATCTGTTGAAAAAAGAAAAATATAAGATAACAACAAAAAAGGAGGGAAACAGACATAATGCTGGAAGGAGCATTCAGAAAACAGCATTCAGTTACAAATTCACAATTTACAGAGCCAAGAAATGTAATCCAGCCCAGCCTCCAGATGACATTTGCCACAGACTTTTCCGATTTCCCATTTGGCTTAAGGCACACAACAAAAAGTTAACTCATTTTTCTAAATATCTTATGACTGGACCATTGTGCCACTGCAGTGCTGTGCTGTCCAATCCTAGGCATAATAAGGGATATTTATAAACATCCTTGAAACACACCGCTGCAGTCTCCCAAAGCATAGGCTCCTGAAAACAGTGTACCTGAAGGATGTAGCATGTTGTGCTCTGCACTGCGCCTCTCTTACAGGGGTCTTTTCCCTGGGTCCTATAGAAATTTATAACAAAGCTACCAGTGATCTCAAATTATACTCCCAAACACCCTTGTGATTTGGCACACGCTAGGGGAGTCACCAGGCAATTCTAATCAGAAATCAGAAATCTAGGACTCATAAGGAATCCATCCCCAAATGATATCTTTGCTGGTGCCTGCTTAACCACATCCTGCTTTAGGCTGAATGTTGTCTCAAGATTGCGTGATTGGTCTGAGACAGCACCGTGTGATATAACATGGCATGAAATTCTGCCAGGAATGGCTGAGGATCACTGAAGTATTGAGAAATAGCAAAGTCACTAGTGAGTTATGCAGTTCCTCCTATTGGCAAGGCCCAATAAATCAAACATATCCTGTAAATATCAAATGCATTACAGGAAAAACTGCATAGAAAAGCTTTATGAAATCATGCAGGTTGTCTTTTTTTGTAGTTTCTAACCCACAAAGACTGTCTGTTTTCAGCAAGTCTACAGATTTTCTGTCTTCCAAAGGAAAGAAGAGAGTAATTGTTCTCAAACTTTCGGATACAGAAGCATGAAATCTGGGAGTGATTCTTCCCAAGCAACACAAGGCCCCTCTTTCCAGCCTTCGCTGTCATGGGATGAAGCCTCATGTCATTACAGTGATACTGAAGTGGAATAATTTCAAGATTACAAGTGCACATTTTATTATTTTGAGGTGACTTTAAGTATACATTAGTAAGTAAAAAAAAAATGTTCTTAATGGTCATGCATGGAGCTGATTTTTTATCTTGCTGTTACCAGCAGTTATCTGGAAATACTTAGGTGTTTGAACAGACAAAATTCTACAGAAAAAATGCATCAACTGCAACAAGCTACCATATATGTGCAGAATGCACTTTATCCTGTCACGTTGCAGACTGCCAGCTGCTACCTAACGTCTGTTCCACCACGACTCTCAAAATTATTGAAATTATTTCCCCTTGGACAAAAAGATTTTTATTTTGTTTTGGTTGTTTGTTTTGTTTTTTTCATGGTAACATTTGCTTATCATTTCTGTCACAGCGTTAGCTGCTTCACTGATGATTGTGTAAGCAGAAGCATGTAGTTAAGCAGCACTGCCAGCTTTGCGGCACGCAATGGCACGTGCTGTGTTTGGCTGCACTGTCTCTGAGAACTTTTGAGACTTTTGTGACAGGGACTTCTTTGCAGAGTCCTCTGCAAACAAAACTGAGCCTTCAGCCAGGCTGAGGTACACCTCAAGCTTCTACATTGCTAAAAAAGTGAAAGCAGACTGACTTTACAGAATCACAGAATGTCAGGGGTTGGAAGGGCCCTCAAAAGATCATCTAGTCCAGCCCCCCGCCAGAGCAGGATCACCTACAGTAGGTCACATAGGAATGTGTTCAGGTGGGGTTTGAATGTCTCCAGAGAAGGAGACTCCACACCCTCCCTGGGCAGCCTGTTCCAGTGCTCTGTCACCCTCACAGGGAAAAAGTTTTTTCTAATATTTTTGTGGAACCTCCTATGTTCCAGCTTGAACTCATTGCCCCTTGTCCTGTCATTGGATGTCGCTGAAAAGAGCCTGGCTCCGTCCTCCTGACACTCCCCCTTGACATATTTATAAACATCAATGAGGTCACCCCTCAGCCTCCTCTTCTCCAAGCTAAAGAGACCCAGCTCCTTCAGCCTTTCCTCATAAGGGAGATGTTCCACTCCCTTCATCATCTTTGTGGCTCTGCACTGGACTCTCTCAAGCAGTTCCCTGTCTCTCTTGAGCTGAGGGGCCCAGAACTGGACACCATATTCCAGATGTGGCCTCACCAGAGCTTGGGACTGAAGAGGGCAAGAATTCACAATCCCTTCCAAGGGAGAGTTAAGTTAATACGGTATTCCTAAATCATTTATCTCCTCCTGGTAGTTGTGTTTTCAAGCTGTCTGTACTGTGTCATCTCAGAGGTTGCAAGTGGCTTTCATATACTTTCCACCCGTATTTCTGCAGCAGTTACAGGGAACCTTACTTCTGTCAGCCATTCTCTTGTGTATCTTTGCCACAGACTGAGCCGCTCATGTGACTGCGTTTCTTGTACTCCTGTCATGTTCAGCCTTCTCCTTTTCTCCTCAACCTGGACCATTTCCTAGATGCTCTATCCAGACTGATGAAGAACACCATGCGCTGCAGCAAAGACCAAAGATTTCCAGTGGCATCTGACAAACCACAGCTACACACACTGCTTTCATGAAAACGATCTAAGGAGTCCAAGAAAAACTATAAGCAACAGCCACTCTTTTCAGAAAATTCAATCCCAAAGAGATGGTAGTTATTTTTATGAAGAAAACAGTAAGCATATGGTTTACAATTATACCAAAATTACTGGAATTGTGTTTCACAATTTCATATCTCAATGAGAAAGTAGCCAGTTTTCTCTTCCTGTTATATACTGTCACTACCATTCCCCTCAAGAGTTGCCTTAATACTACATCATCAACAGATTAAAAAAAAAACAGCTGGAGAGTGGTTTTGTTTCCAGTGATCCTTGAAGAGCCTTTAAACACCTTCAAACTTAACCTGTTATTTTTTACTTTTATATTGTGCTTTATCTCATCAGGAAGGACATGCTAGTCAAATCTCTGCATTGTGGTCCCTACTTTTAACCTGCTGATGAATTCATTGACAGGTATGAATTTGACCCAAATCTCCTCTTTCCTTCAACAATGATTTTGATAATCTGGATCATTAACAGTAATCTTTATATTCATACAGAGTTTATATATAAGGAAAAGATGCAGCAAGATTTTCTTCAGATAATAACTCAAAGATTTATGTTCTGCCTTATGTCCTCACTGTTCTGGTAAAGCCTTTCACACCCCTATCAAACATTAAACATTTCTCTCCAGCCTGCTTATAGCTTTCTCTTCAGCTTAAGCCACAACCCTGGAAGCAAAAGCAGCAAGAACTTTGCCTGCTAACTCTGTGGGACCCGTTCCTGCCTGGGAGAAGGATCTACACTCATTTTTAAGTATTTTACTTTGATTACAGACACTCAAAAGTGACACTGTCATGTCCAGATCCCTTAAATTCACCACTGACTCCGTGCATCTCACTTGTTTTCCTAGCCCTGTCCCAACAACTGCCCAACGGTGACAGCTGCTGCTGCAGGCAAGGTCTCTAAGCATTCTTAACCAAGTGCCAAGTCCTGCTCCTTTCATGTGAACAGCATTTTCCTGGCAGCCTTTATTGTAGCATTAGTCCAAACAAGATTTTCTTTTAAGTTAATCTTTTCTGGCTAGTCTAGCTTAATGTCGTCTGGTATCTCCTCAATTTAATTTCAGATCCTCTACCCTTTTTACAGAACTTCTCTCCATGCAGTATAATTTCCTAAGGCAAACTGGACTTCACTCCTGAACACTGCTCCATCTGCACCAATACAATAACTAATAGTGGCTGTAGGTGCAATAAGAGGGCAAAACATTCCCACCTGTACAAACTCAGCCACAAAGGAAATTTTTCCTTGTTACCTGCAGTCAGAAGTTGCTTTAAACTTTGACGAACAAGGCCTGTTTTCCTATCCTATCTTGCATAACTCCGTATCTCATCATTATCCTCTTTTTCTCCAGTCACACCATGGGCAACCCTCTGAGGCCTGTGAGCAACCTCCTAAAATCTTCATCATTTCAGAGTCACCTAATATGCGCTGCCTCCCTCGGGCCCAAAAAAACCCCAAGCTCTGGAATTAGGTCACATGTGACAGGGATCCCATTGCTCCAGTGTAGGATGGGGATGAAATGAGCTGGGCTTGCCCAGATGTGTAGCTGCGTCTGGAAGTGACCCAGCAAGGCTGGCTGGATCAGCGCTTGTCTTCTCTCACTACGCACTGGCTCCACCACTGCATGCAGGGATTTATCAGAAGGGTTATCTTAAATCTAGTTTGGCAGAACTTTCCTCTGGAGTATTTGCCAAACCCACCGAATTACTTGCATGGGATGTTTAAAAGCATTCAGTAGGTTTGGGAGCACAAATCCTCTTGTTGCTCAACAGTATTGCCGTTCTGCCTGCTGCCAGTTTAGTCCTTCAACAACTCTCTTCCTACTACATTCCTCCTCTTGCCTCAATAGCTCTTTAGGATGTAAGACCTATTATTAGTGATTTTTAAAGCTTTTTGATCATAAATATTAGTTGTAACATACCACCTGGTTCAGTGACTCTGACTCTCCAAACTGGCACTCATAAAATATGCATTACCAGTAACTAATTGTGTTAATTCGGTACCTAGCACTTAACTTGCTGGTCAGTTTGCATCCAATTTACAGCTCAGCCTTCTGGTACCCATAGAGTAGGTCCATGATGCAAATCCAGCAGCAGCTCCTTTGAGAGCCTGCCTATCTCCTGTCCAGGTTTCAACTGAGGGGTTAGGTGGGAACCCTATCAGAGATTAGAGGGAGAGACAGCAGGAGGAAAAAGACAGACAGGGTCAGCAAAACTGAATGTGGCAGTGTCCCAAACTGGGATGCAGACATCAGACTCCCCTTGGAAACAGAGATAATGATTACCTGCAGCAGCACCAGCCCAAGAGCCACAGTGCTTGCCTGAGGAGGAGAAAATGGACCTGAAGGAGAGCGAGTGTAATGATCCACAAGCCTCCAGGAAACCAGAAGATCAGAAACTTTCCCATCAGAAACCATACATACACAAAGAGAGCACATGTCACGGCAAGCAAGAGCAGTGTGGTCCCTTACACCTGCAAATGGTATCACAAGCTCTTGACAGAGTTTAAACTAGCTGGACTGCTAAAGCTGGGAGGTGAGTAAGCACTGTCTGACCTTGCACTAACATAAGGAGCTCAGCTGGATGGTTCTTGGAGGCGTCAGCAGCAAAAGAGAAATAACTGGCCTTGTACTGCAGTTCCTAAAAAGACGGGTCTTCCGGATAAAAGAAATTAAGAGGACTAATACATGGGATAACGTCAGGATTTAAAGTACCATGCTTATGCCTAGTGCAACCAATTTCAAAGGCATGTAATGGCATGAGAGTTTCATTACAGCCATGTAATACTGACAGCTGGAATTAAGGTCACCTAAGCATTCCCATTCCTACTCCCTGCTTTCAATTGTCCATAATTAGCTTCCTAAAACTTTCACACAGCCATTGAAATTCTGTCCACTTACGGAGGAGATTTTCCAGCTTATGGAGAGAAAACAAAGTCTGGAGAAAAAAACATCTGGGGCAATATCCAGAGAAGGGGTTTTGTGTGGTTTTGTGGTGTTTTTTTTCCCCTTGAAAGTATGCCTTTCCCAGGAGAATGACTTTGCACCCTCTATTGGTTTTTTTAAGCAATACTTAGAGGTAAGGAAGGATCTGAAATACAGGAACAAATAGCACTTTGGAAAATAATAGTTTTATAAAAGCTAAGGAAGAACAATAGTGATATAGTAAGGTTACAAGTGCCCAAATACCACTAACCATGCAAGTTCACTGCTGAATTTGGATTCTCCCTTTTGACAACACCTAAACAACCACTCTCTTGACTGGCCAGATTTTGATCTCAGTGACACCAGTTCACATTTCAAATCACTTCATTGACTTAATTACCTGTAAACAATGCAGCAATTCTGGATTGTGGGTCTATAATTAAGATAAGATTCTACCCTTAATCACACACATTATCTGTAACTACCCTTTATTTCATTTTGAATTCCTTTTTCCAGCTCAGGTTCACATCCATTTTCCTTGTGCATATTTTATCGCTTTCCTTGCCATGCACTGGAGGAGAATTAGAGTTACTTATTTGTGGGGGGGAGGGGAAGCATCTTCTTATGAATTTTCTGGGTTTGTACATGCTTATGAGTCTTTCTGCCTTGATGAACCAAAAAAAATAAATAAGAAAAATCAGCTTGTATGCCTCTTACTTGAGAAAATTACATTGTATTAATAAGTCAAAGAATCAATGAAGCTGAAGGGTCACTGAATTTAAGTAAGAGAAGAAGTTGGATATTAGGCATGTTGTGGATAACCAACCATTTCATCCTGGAAATTCATGTTGTTTAGGTGGAACGCACTGACCGTTTGAGATCTTACAGGTAAGGAAAAACACTAAGTTACAGCTTCATGCACTACACTGCATCAACTCAAGATAGCATTTAAAAATACTTGTATTTTCCTCAATATTTTTTTTTTTAGTTCCCTGTGCTTCTCTGACCTGTGGAAACAGAAAAACTGGAAACAAAAGTTAAAGCAAGAAGTCATCTCAGTTTTTAAAACAATGTGGTATATGCTTATGCCAGTGGTCTTTTTCTTCTTTTGCTTTTAATGGGAATTTTTGAAAAAAAAGCATCACAAGTGAGATGCAAGTGCTTTCTGTGAGTTATTTCCTTTCCCAGTGTACAGCATTTCACTCTCTCTAAGGCCACACCTGTACATATATATATATATA
>NW_009698186.1:0-7694 GCF_000703405.1 Apaloderma vittatum
CCACCCGCCGGGAGCGGCTGAGGTGCGGGGCTGCTGCGGGAGCACGGCCCTCGCTGGGCTGCGAGCCCTGCACGGAGGGTGCTGCTCCGAGAACTGTTTTGTCTCCGAGAGCCCGCACGTTTCCCGGTCCCGCCTCGGGATCCGCACGTCTCAAGAGCTTAGACGGAGGTCTACCGACACAAATCTGTAAGGACGAGTTAGAAAACAGTCCTCAGGAGTGACACAAGCACAGTAATTCCACGCCAGGGCAAGATCCCCATCCCAGGACTAGCTGCGCTCTAACAGTCCCTTTCTGTAAGTCGCCTGCCCGAGGGAGTTGCACTAACTGCTTTTCCCACCGTACCGATACCAGGCCAGAGAGGTCCCAAGCTGTGAAAGCTCCAGGATGGCACACAGAACACCGAGGCAGCTTCCAGATGCCTGCTGGGGAGGCTTTCCCTGACCCATGAAGCAAGCTTCTGCACAGAGGAATTCACGTGGCATCAGCATGTGTGCAAGTGCCCATCCCACGGCTCATGGCACCATCTGCAATTCCCTTCCAGGAGTTATGGAGCAGACACGGGCTGTTGCGGCTGATCAGCTGGAATACGGAAGAAGAGCACAGACCCAGGTGTATGTGGATAGGGCAGAGGGATATGGTTATGGTCAAAGGAACGTGTGGCAGAAGGGTGAAGAAGTAACTCATGTTTCTGCGCGTGTGTGACAACAAGCACCTCCCACAGCTATCGCCACTCCAATGAAAGCCACGGCCACCACTGCCATGGCACCAGAACAAACCAAGTTTACCCCTCCTCCTAATGTGACTGTTTGCTTCAGTTTTTAAGTTTTAGACAGTGATTTTAAAAGTAAAAACAGGAAAAAAAAAAAAGGAACCCAAACCACTATTTTATGTTAACAAAAAATGAATATTCTTACCAAAAGAATTTAGAACATTAGAAAATAGCGTTAGTGCAGAATAGATGTTTAATGGTCATCAGGCAAAACTCTTATGAACTGCAGGTCGCCAAACTTGTAAAATAGTTACTTTTTAAATCAACATATTCTAAAATGCTTTAAAACCCAGTTTGCCTGTTGAAATTATTATAAAAGCATGAAGATTTCTTAAACTGGAAACTGCATCCTCATCATGTCTGTCTTCAATAGGCAAATTTCTGACACACTAGTGTCATTCCTTTCTTTTAGCTGGGAATAATTCACTGACAATGAGTTCCACAAGTTATTTCCCTCTACATACGAAAAAAAATCATATTTGTTTGTTTTATATGTAATAATTTCACTGGATGCTCCCTATTTCTTGTGTCATGAAAACAAGGAAATAATCATTCCCAAATTGTCCTCTCTGAGTGTCATTGAGTTCGCAGCATTTATCACATTCTCAGTCATTTTTATCCAAGCTGAAAATAACCCTAATCTTTATGATTGAAAGCTGTGACTTTGATCAATTCCGTCACTCTATTCTACACATATATACTGCTTATGCTGATTAGTATGTCATCACCTAGGTTTCTTATAGCATAAAAATGCTCTCAATGAGTTTCTCTAATTCTTTTCAAATATTCTTAACATTGGATTCACTTTTTACTTCCCTAAATGTATTCAGAGATCAATCCATTCTAAATTCAAAACATTTTCCCTGACTGGCAACTGCTAATTGAGAACCTATAGTTGTATACACGCATTTCCTCCATGCATGTAACTTTGCATGAATCGCTTTTATTTCATAAAAGGAACACGTAGCAGAGAAAGAAGCATAAAACTAGCATAAATATGTAATGTTTTTTAGAGAATTTAGGATGCTGATTATAAGAAATCAAACAACCATAAAAAACTTTCATCTCACCCATATACCAGCAAATAGCTAACAAATCAGGATCTAATTGTTTGATTGTACCATTCCCTGCAGTTATTAAAGCAATTTTCATGCATGATTCTAGCAAAACAGATTGAAATTTTTTTAAAAAAAAAAAGAGATGTACAAGCAATCTTTGGAAGTATCTCCTGCATAGGCAGTATCTCCCTTACCTTATGTAAGGTGATTTCTACAGCCTTTTTTTAAAAAATAAAAAATAAAAAATATGATAAAATAATTAAGCACGGGAGCTGTTTACACCAGAAACCCTGCCAGGCAGAGCAGGTGGCAGCTCATTCACTGTAGTCGTATTCCATGGTCCCTGGGAACTAGAAAGCAGGAGGCTGCCTCAGAGCTCACACCGAGGTGCAGAGCAGCCCAAGGCCTGGCAAATCCCAGAAAACTGGACATCAGAGGATCTACCCATCTTCGAGACTTAGTGTTTGCAATGTCCAAAATGCTGCAGTCCTCCCAAAAGAGCTGTGTTTTAAACACTTGAAGGGTGAAAAAACAATTCTTGTTTCCTCTGCAAGCTCTGAAAGGACAGATCCCTAAACGGCCAAGGGATGCTCAGGCAGAAAAAAAAAAGGGCTCTGGATGACCAGAAACAGAAGGCAAATCCTTGAATAAAGGATTTTTTCTTTTTCCATTTATGTGTTTCATTGCATTTGTTCTTTTTTATCAGGACAACAGGATGGTTCCTCATTCAGCAACACCTGCTGCAATGTTTTATGAGCTGGCGGAGCCAAAGGGGCAGTCCCAGCCACATGACAAGGCATCTTGCTCTGGCTCTGGTACCCTCATAATCAATGATGGCCCTTATGATTCTACTCACTAAATTCATAGAAAAAGAGTTGTCTTTTTGTTTGTTTGTTTATTTGTTTTCTGAATTAGTTTTCAGTTGGTTTAGCAGAGGGTCAGAAACATGCCCAAGCCAACGAAATGGAAGCAGCAGAAGGATGCAGCACAGAGCATGAAGAAGGCTTGGGGACCAACCCTTTTGGTGGCAGAGAACCAAGCAATGCCCTTCATCACTTCCAGGACCAGCTTTGTAGGACTTAATCTGACCAAGGCTGAGGCTGCTGCAGTCCCATCTTTCACTGCAAGCTTTTCTTTCCCAGCACTCTCCTCTGTGACTCTGTGGTCACACACCATTTATCAGTTCAGGTGGCTGAATGAGCTGAAGTGCCATGACCTTTCCACCATGAGGTTTTAGCCAACTGAGTTCCCTGAACTGCCTCACCACATAAACTCAGGCTCCACGCATAGAAGAGGACAGAAGGGTGGGAGCAGGAGCCCAGGCTGAGGTCAGCCCCAACCCCTGAGCAACCACAAATACACACAGAGGAATCCTCAGGTCACTTAGCAGTTTATTATCTCCCTGTCCACTCAATACCCAAGACCCTTGCACATATTCTGAAAGCAGAGCGTCCTAGAAGCCTCCTGTGCAATACAGCCTGAACAAGGGTGAAACAATGTTCCCCCTGCTGCACAAATCCTGAGGTTTAGGTGCAGTGCCAGGTACCTGAAGGTGTCTAAAGGAATGGATCCCAGACTGGAAAGACGCCCAGAAAAACCATGCCAAGATTAAGCATGCATAACATGAAGTTTCCCACACTATACAGCAAAATCTCCTGACTAAGATGGAAGGCATAATAAACAGGTCTTTTTTTCCTTTTTTTTTTGTGGTAACTGTCCATTTTTCCAGATCTCCAGTGTCCTCTCCAAAAAAGGAGATAAAATAGAAGGAAGCAACTTACCAGCAATTAACAGAGTACTTTTGAAATGTGTTGTCCATATGGACTTCAGCTCAGAAACTTTTCCGATGCACTACCTACAGCATGCATATGTGCTCCCCTTCCCCTCTCCCTCCCATGACCCACACAGCCCCATACTGCCTGTGTGTGGCAAATGTCCTTTGGTCTCTTCCCAGCCACACACTGTGTGGCTTCGAGGTGAGAGGTAGTTGAGGACCACCCTGCAGATGAGGGGTTTCCACATTAGCCCACCAAACTCATGCTGTAGCACCAGCAAGGAGCTTCCAAAATGGGTTCTAGGTTCAGGCACTGAGAAAACACCTGCAGCATCCTTTGCTGAACCTACACCAGGTCTCTGCACCACATGTAACACTTCAAAACCAAGCTCCAGGGCAGCACATGAGTCTCAGAATCAGATTTTAGAGAATCCCGCTTCAGAAGAGGTTTTGTACCAGCAACTATAGTCTGAACAAAGATCCCTCTGCATTTTCTCCAAAAAGGAGGTGCTCAAGCCTGTTTTCCTGGAGACCAATGTTTCTCATTGTCCCAATCTTCAGACCTAACTGGTTCTTGGCACATGTAAGGCAGCTGAAAGGACAGGCCAAACAGATTGCTTGGTAGACAATCCAACAGCAAAAGGAGAATCAAGTCTACCACACAGACTGAGCATGAGATCTTACATCTTGGTAGCACCCCAGGGATCAGACATGTGCCTGTGACAGGAGAGAAACACATCTCCAGATAACAAAGCACAAGTTTCAGCACAACTGGTAAAGAAAAAGAAACTCAGCAGGAAGAGAGAGAGAAAAGTCTCTCAGGCTAAAAACGTTACACTTCTTGACCATTAAATGTCAAAAAGTCTCTGGCACAGCCCCACCTCCTGGTACCACAGAGCCTGACACACATTAAAGTGGTTTTCTGCTTCTAACAGACCTCAGGCTGGCCAGTGCTATATCCAAATAGAGTGGACTTAAGGACTAACCATGCAAAGTAGGGGCTGCAGGGCATGGCACCCACCTGGTGTACACTATAGACAGGGGTGTTAACGTAACAGATTAGTTAGATGACCTTCTAGCAAAGTTCAGGGGTACATATAGCATGCTACTATCAACAGGGACTGTATGCCCTATGGCTCACCTAAACCATTCGTCATAGGCAACTGCTTTTACAAGTTGCTCCATCAGGTATGGACAAACCTGCCACAGGGTGATTTGTCTGTACCTGACAGTTGCTGTGCCAGCTTTATATGCAGTGCTGAAACAAGCTGCCACACGCACCCTCTTCAAGGGCATCACGGGCTGCCACCACAGATCATTCACCACTTTCTTACCTTTACTGCCCAAACGTGACTGGTCTGGAATTGGGTGAGGCTGTTCGGGCTTACAAAGGGAAGATGCCTTACACACATGGTTTACACAGCACTTCCAGGTCTGTGCTTCCAGGAAGAATTTGTACAAGAAAAGAATGGCCCTGAAGCCTAAAGGAAACACCTTATTTAGGGAAGACAAAGCACATTTTAGATACAAGTCTAAAACAACTACTGTAACCCTTGGAAAGCACCCACATTCTCTGTGAAGGAAAGGAGAGGAAAAAGGTTGGTGAATCCAAAGGCAGGTCTAGGTAAAACCAGTTTTCGGAAGGTGGAGGTATGCATGGCTGTAACAGTTTGAAAAGGAAATAAATATAATTTTAAATGAAGTGAAAAGAGCAGGGCAAATCTCTGAGGAAGTCTGATTGTCCCAAAGGTGGAGCACTACAGAGATAGAAAAGACCATCAAAGGCAGCAGTGGGAAATACCTGGTCAGGGGGGCAATGGGGTGGCAGAGCGGGATTTACAGTGCGAAGATGCCTGCACAGAGATTCATTCAAACTCCAGCAAGCAAGGTCACAGGGCAGAGCATCCATGAAGGACGCTGTCAAGCACACTTGATACTGCTGCTGTGGCCTGTGATGGCCTGCGAGAGAGCAGAGGAGTACAGCTGCCTGCAATGTGAACACTACTCACAGAGTTACTCACTAGTAACTGGAGTTCTGGGCAGCCTTGTACGTGTGCCCTTCATCACCTCAGTCCTGCACCCTCACTGTGCTGCTGCAGCTGAGAGGAACACAGAATCACAGAATGGCCTAGGCTGGAAGGGACCTTAGAGATCATCTAGTCCAACCTCCCTGTCGTGGGCAGGGACGCCTCTCAACAAGATCAGGCTACTCAAGGCTCTGTCCAACTTGGCCTTGAACACCTTCAGGGAGGGGGCAGCCACAACATAAGATGTGCCTTTCCCTCTCCATCTATCCGTAGGCCACATGGGGCCATGAGGTGCAGGAACACTCATGAAGAGAGCCCAGGTACTGGGGTCACAGTCCTGGGAGAACAGGCAGAAAGACAAACACTCAAAACCAGAAAACAACTGAGCTATCACTAAAAATCACTAAGGTGAGGCATAAGACTTAGAAATTCACTGTTTTCTCTTTCAGCTTTCTGAGTTTTTTAACTAAGTGAGCTCCCCAGCTTCTTCCTCACACCTATGCCACTAAAGCTTAGATAAGAAATTTCAGAAAAGGGATGCCAGACATACAAAAGCCCACAGACATGGAAAACAACCCCAACCACCCTGGATAATTCGGGGAGGTAGAAAGGTACCTAGTGGGATGCTCGGTGGCACCTCCCACACTCAGGTGCTGATTGACATCTTTTTTCTGTCTGCTTAGGCTGTAAGTTCTTTGCAGTAAGGACCTCTGCTTACACGTTTGTGCATGCCCTGATCCCAAGCAGGTCGTGGGCAAGCCACAGATGAGGGAACAAAACTCAGTCTAGTTCTCTAAAAGGAGAAGATGGCTGCTCAGATCCAGTACAGCGTGGCAGAGTGTTGCAGTGGCATCAGGATTTCATTTTGGAGAACTGGATCCCTCCAGTGAAGCACTCAGTGCAGCCTCAGCAGAAAAAGACGCGAGCTACTAGCAACTCCAGCCCTGGAGTTTGCACACAGATCTTAAGAACAAATACGAAAGCTTTGTTTCCAGGCAGGAAACCCCTTTTACCACACCTTTCTGATTTACACCGATGCTTGATACACACCACATGTGTCCCCTCCCTCCTTCACTCACATTCACTATGGTTCTGTTCCATATTTAAGTGATGAAAAGTTAAGACCTGTGGTTACAACTTCTATGAGAAGCTTCATTTTGAAGGGCTGCTACATTTCAGCTTTATTGCCATGAGGAAAACGGAAAAAAAACCAAAAGCTTTCAGTTCTTCTCTAACACAAAAACTGTTGTGAAGACATTTAGTAAGTGTAAGTTCTCTCCTGCAAGTTGTTGAAATATCAGAAGTGGGAAAATTTATACCTACAAATGTTTTGTATGAGTCCCATCCACAATTTTATGCACTACATTAAATTTCTTCTGTTCAAAGTGGCTGTGGCAGGTTTGGTCAGCATTTTCCCCTGAAGGAGATCTCAGTGGGCAGAGCTTATAACAAATCCATCACCTGAGATTTGTTACAAGGGAGAAAAAAAATCCCCAAACCAACAGGAATAACATCGGGATTGCTCCGGCTGGGAGACCAAACAGAAGATGGAGCACGTAAACTTGCCCACCTGCCTGCGTGTGGGAATAGAAGGACATTCATCTCGGTGAGATCAGATGTTATGTGGGGGAACAGTGGGAGCAAGAGCCATCAGAAAATTGGCAAATGCATCTGCTTTTTCCATTCAGCACTGTGCTGCTGACTAGACCTCTGCAAAA
This sequence comes from Apaloderma vittatum, assembly GCF_000703405.1. Taxonomy (NCBI): domain Eukaryota; kingdom Metazoa; phylum Chordata; class Aves; order Trogoniformes; family Trogonidae; genus Apaloderma; species Apaloderma vittatum. The sequence goes on from NW_009698186.1 coordinate 7,348, forward strand.
CTTCCTCTGTTCCACTGACCTGCCCACTGGGATCTGTCTGGCATTAATTGGCCTTCAAAATTACTTACGGAAACATCTTCAGCTAATTTTTGTAAGTCATTGAGTAAGCAAAAAAAAGTTTCGTTAAAAGAAACAAGCAAGAGAGAAAAATCAATAAATCCTTGCATGCGGATATGGCATTCTGCTTCTTAAAATAAATGCCTTAGGACAGAGACTTGGCCCTGACTTCCTTACAAAGTTTTTTCTTGTGCGAATTAAGAGCTGTAAAAGTTGAAAGCCTTCTGGGCAGCTGAGAACCGCCGGGGAGGAAGGCAGAACCGCGGAGAAGAGCGAAGCAGCGGCAAACC
>NW_009698187.1:0-20487 GCF_000703405.1 Apaloderma vittatum
TATATATATATATAGTGTAATTATATATATTATGTACTATAAGGAAAAATAGCGGTTGGGAGGTAACGTGTCCACAGCAGAGGACATTGGTGCATATTTATCAAGATGGGATCTTTACGCTGCATTTTTGTCATAGTGAAAAAACAAGCTGTCATTTGGGTTAACTTATGATATCAAAAATATATCCATCTTGCCTTCTTTTACATGATCTGATTGAAAGAAAGAGATGATGTTTTTGTCTTGATTAAATTTGTTACAAAAACCACGCAATAATGTGCTCAAATGAAATAGCATTGCTCTGTTGCTTGATTAAGATAAGACTAATTGTGAGCATAATTTTCATCAAATTAACTGAAAATAACGGGTGGGAAGAAGGAAGAAGGAAAAAGAAATCTATAACAGAATTGAATGGCTTGTCTGGATTAGAATGTGGAATCAGAGAGGAATTGGACTGTCTTTGTTCTTTACAGGCTCTCAATGTTTTCAACATTTCTCTTTTCAGAACCTGATTTCTCTTATCTGGATGCCCTGGCTCCTTATCAGCCCTTGGCGATGAAATGTGTTTACTGTCCCATTGACACGAGGCTGAATTTTATTCAGGTGTCTAAATTACTCAAAGAAGTCCAGGTAATGAACTGTCTGTTGCCTTTTCTTATGTTTCTTCACACACTTAAATAGATCAACTGGGAACAACCTTTACATTGAAAAATGGCAAAATCATGGCAACGCCCAGATCCTTTTTGCCGTGAGAGAGCACTCGGCACCGAGCTCTCGGTCTCATACAGCCCTAATGTAGAGGGGACTAAATGCTGAGTATCCTCAGCACCCTCGGCTTTAAACATCTCTTTATCCTGCAGCTGATACTTGCTTTCGTCCTCGCGTTGCCGTTCTGAAATGATCACTCTCACATCTCTTCCAAGTCCGCTGCTTTTCTTTCTCCATTTGCAAAATCCAGACTTCTGGCTAGGGAGAAAGTCAAAGTGTTCGTGGCAGTTTCTGCTTTGCCCCCTTGACTCTTTTTGGCTTTGGTGGCTTCTCCTTGTCCATCCCATTTGTTGCTACTGAAATTTGCTTTCTGTCTCACGACATAATTAAAATAATACCCAGATTTTTTTTTCCTGGATGAGCTTTCCCCTTTGTTCTGTCTTCAACTTGGTGAGCACAAAAATACGTGTTCTTCCAAACCTCTTAACAATATCTGGATCATTTTATTCCATTGTTCTATGACCTGAATTGGCACCACACAACTGATTGCAGTTGCCGCTGCCTGTTTTTTCAGAGAAGCGCTTTCTTCCATGTTAGTACCGAGCTATAATGCTGTTTCCAAAACAGTTTGCAGAAGCGCTGCCTTGTCCTTTGGCTTCCTTAAATCCTGCCGTGATCCTTTGGGCAACCAGCTTGTCGACGCTTTGCTCATTTATTGTTGACAGGTCGTGAAATCTCGGGAGTTGCTCATTGTGCTAATGTTTTTACAGCCTTGCATATCGATACAGCTGCCTCACTTCATGCTGTTTCGTGATGCTCTCCACCACTACTGTCGTTTGCTTCCAGTTGACAAGGATTTGGAAGAAAAAGCTCTTGAATTGTCTTTTTTTAATCTCCTTATGGCAGCGGGCATGACTGCTGATACTGAAGTGGTGATTACTCTGGGTGCTGTTGTATACAAAGCAAAGGCTGCGTGCTCCTTGAACCGTTTGTTTCGCTACTGACTGGATCTTTTGGATTGCATCTTTAGCGTGTTGTTTTCATACAAATAAATCAGCTTGCTCACAACAACATTCAGACCTCCTTATGACGAAGGTTACTGTTGGAGGGCAGCACACAGAATCAGCCAGAAAATTTTTATAAGTCACCAAAATCTTCTTTTTTTTCCAGCCTCTCCACGTCGTTTGCCCGGAGCAATACACTCAGCCGCCACCCACCCAGTCTCATCGGACAGATCTGATGATAGACTGCCAGCCTCCGCCGATGGCCTACCACAGAGCAGAGGTGCTGAGTCTCCCGTACAAGCGACGCTACGAGAAGATTGAGATCATGCCAGAAGTGAGTAACCAAAATGAGGAAAAAGGTGGTGGCTTTGTGCTCCTGCAGCCAAATTCAAGCTACCGCTTCAGTAGACCCTTTGACTAAAGACACCTCGTGGCAGTGATTTACTGTTGGCTCTGATCGCGTAAAGCACTTTCTGTCAAACAGAAGGCTAAGAAAGGAGCGTTTCTGAGAGAGAATCTCACTGTGTAAACTAGTGGGAATTGAAAAAGGCATTGTGAGCAAGCAAAAAATATGTTCGAGTTAATTGTCCTTTGCGAGGATGTATCGCATCTCAAAATACAGAACAAAAGACGATCTCTGCTGGCCGCCTGTGAGGCAAGCCAGTCACCTCCAGTTTAAATTTGAGTAAGTTGAGGCACTGCAGTTGGAATTAGTGGCCCAAGGCCATGGAAAGGTTTCAAAGAATCTGGCAGTTAGTAGCCAGGAGTTGTCTTTCTCCTTCCCCAGCTGTGAGAAATACCCTTTTCCTTGAGGAGCAGCATTCAGTCGTATGTTAAAGGCGTAGTAGTGGAATGGCTCATGTGCTACAACAATTTCAATAAATGGTTAAATCTTAGAGACTGCTGAAGTCCAACAGGTTGATAAGTTGCTTGTAGCCATCTATAATGTGGACTCTGTTTGCCTGCAACATCTGTTAATAATTTATTAACCCCATAAATCAAATATAAATGTACCCATAATACAAAGGGTGACCCATATTCTAAGAGAGACAATCTTAAAATATTTTTTTGACAATCCAGTCAGCACAAATGTATCCTTGAAACAGAGGTGATCGTGGCTTTTTACAAGTAGGCGTAACTGCCCTTTGGAAACTGTTGAATATATGAGTCTACTTTTCATCAGAGAGTAGAGGAAGGAAGTACCTTTAGTTAAGCCAAACATGCAGCACAGAACTGGTACCTGTGTAACAAAATCCTTCAGCCAGTCCACAACACCCGTTCCTACCACTTCTCATGTGTCTGCTTTGTTCATTAGTTCTGCTGGGAGCCTGCCCAGCCCAGTGGTTGGAAGACTGCCAGAGACAAGGAGGGATTTTTTTAATTAGAGAATATACTTGGGTGCAACTCCACCATGGCACGTATATTTAATTGTTTTGGAAAATTTACATATTTATTGGATCCTCTTAAACCTAAGATTCGTAAAATGTGACTTCCATTCACCAGCATGACCAAAACAAGTCTTACATTCTGAGAGCAGAGAGCCAGCAGCACATGGCTTAACTGTGATTTAGGTTCCACTGAAGCATTGGGTTTCCCCCTAAACCGTGAGGATGTAAGTGAGCCTTTGTATGTGAGCCTACGCCTTGTGTCAGCCCTGCGAGGAGCGTGGATACCAGCTTTCCCTGCAAACGGAATGCAAATTAGCACCCATGCTACAGATGAATATTCACCAACCCTCATACATTTGGAAGTTCCTGTCGACGGGGAGGGTTGTCTAAAAGCTGGGCTGATCCGTGGGAGTCACAGGTTCAGTTTCTTGCTCCATCAGAGTCTTCCTGTACGATCAGCACAAGCCTAAAAGACAAAACGCTGCTCACGTTGAAAGGACACCGAGGCCTGCAGAGCTCCCTGGCAGAGCTTACTAGTCCGACGGCAGTGCCGTGCTCGTGGGGCTAGACCACATCAGAAAACAAATCCGTGTTTCTCTTGTTAGCTTGGCTGCAAGATCCCTTATGGCAACAAGATCCCTTGCATTTGAGGCTCAAGATCCCTAACGTCTGAGGCTCAAGAGGCCATGTGGATGCCTTGGCAGCCACTGATGTGGAAGTGCTCTCCATTTCTCAAACCGAGATCTCCGGTGGTTTTTAGGTATTGACTGGCTTCTTCCCATACCTCCAGGTAAAAACAGTGCATAGAAGTGAAAGCACTTCCCAAAACTGCTGTGATGTTGGAGGGAGGATGCACGGTACACGATATGGTATTCACCAACCTGGGAATGGGTATTAAAGAGAAACTTGGAGAATTCGAGCAGAAAGCTGCACAGGCAGGAATACTGACAGAAATGGGCCTTTTTTGCCCCTCTAACAAATAACATCAAGTTACATTCACACAGGAGTCCTAATTTCAAAGCTATCTCTATTCAGGGAGGAGAAACATCTTGTGATTTTCCATGTCCAGGTATTGTCTCTCGTTCCAAAGCTGCGCTTACCAACTTGCAGAAAGCTATTTGGCATGTGGTGAAGCTCCTACAAAGACTTTAATATGATACAAAAATTAGGTAAATGAAATAATCTCATGAGACTTTCAGGAAGGCTGCTGTTCTTTCCCATTGGTGTCAGGTAGGTAGCATTTGCTTGCCTCGGGGTTTTTTTGAGACGTTGTGTGCCTGCCTCTGAGAGCAGGACTGTGATTTGAGGCTGTTAGTAGGCTGCCATTTCCCAGCACTGAGATCTGCAAATCACCCTCAAAAAGAGATCTTACTCAGTCTTTTTAGGGGAACTTGCTAGAGAGGTAGCAAAGCCAACCTTGTAGTGATCCCAGACTGTCTCCCCAGGTCAGCATGTCTTCATCACATCACCGTGTGAGGCCAGTTTTTGGCTTCCAGCTTGACCTGCGGAGTGATGATAAGGCATGGGAGGGCTGGTACGTTGTCTCCCACCCTCGCTGACTTTGGGTTTGGGATCTTAGCGGCATAGTTGATAACTGCTGGGGAGTGTAACTGCAGTCGTTCCTACTCCGTCACCTCAGTCGATCCCGAAGGGTTGTTGTTTGGTTTTCAAGTAAATGGGAGGAGGAAAAGACCATCTTTTTGAGGGCCTGTATTTCCTTTCATGCTCACTCCCTAAATAAGCACTGTACATCCTTAAGATTCTTTCTGTGCCATCTGCATGGCTTGTCTCATTCCCTCTCCCAGCACAAGAGCCCTGTCTGCCTGTCCCGTGGTGCAGAGAGGTCGTTAAGATGTTGGTTCGGAGAGGCTGATGCAGATGGCCTGTTGGTTTCAAGCAGGGTTCACCCAGTGGTGGCAAAAAAGGGCTGTAACTTCCCCTTCTGCGAGACAGGATTGCAGATTGTAGATGAGGCTCCCTGGTGGGGAGTATTTGCTGCTTAATGTCCCCTTTTCAGTAGTTTCATCCAGGAAGACGCTTCAGTCGTGCCTGAGTATATAGGAATTTCTATACTACAAGGGAAGGATGGGCTGCCACCAGCTGTGGGATTCTGTGAAGGCTCAAGTGGCAACTGGGGAAGGTATTTAGTTACTCCTAGCAAACCTTGGGAAAGCTTGACCTTGTGAAAGCTTCTTGTTTGTCAAAACCACGTTAGCCGAGAACAGGGTGATGAAATCCATCCTCAAAAAAAAGAGTAATTGCTAGATGTGCTCCAGGGCTAGGACTTGTGTCTAAAGTACAGCTAGAAGTCTCATAAAATTATGAGCGTCTGCTTCAATGAAGCCCTGATCTGGGCCCTCCTGTAACATCCACGGCCCTTTCTCAGAAAAGAACACGTGCTTAAATTTCTGTCTGAATTTTTAAACCTTTTGAAAGCCCAGCAGCTGGCTCAGCATGACTTCAGTCAACGTAGACTGACGGTATGGCAGCAGGAAGTTTCCTTTCCAAAACTGTCCCAGTGGTTCAGATTCTGGCCTCACAGACTAATGTAAATTTACTTCCGCTGCCGGAGCTTGTCTACATTTCAATCACTTCACCGAAGAGCAAAGTCAGGTCAGGCAGAACCGTTGTGTGCTGATGAGATTTACACTCGGAGCAGCCTTTGTTTGGAGAGAGGTTTTAACAGTCCCAAGGCACCAGGCTGGAATGGCTCTCGGAGGTATTGTGGAAACCTTTACGCTTTAACTGATTTGTTCTTCTCAGCATCTGCCTTTCACTTTAAAAAAATAATAATAATTAAAAAAGACTGCTTCCTGGAAATTGGTTAAGGCATTGTCTGTTCACAGGAGAATGATGGGAAAATGGAAAACACCTTCTGGAGCAAACAGATAAATTAAGCAGTAGTGTCTGAGCAAATAATGTGCCTCCAGTTTAATTACAGCTGAACAATGGTGCGGATCACTCGATTTCAGCAGCAGAGTGACTTCAGTGAGGGCTCTGTGTTTTTAAAACTCGTATTTGCAAGTTCTTCAGGACACAGGACAGTGTAGAGAGTGAGCCTGTGCAATGCACAGCCCAACATGAAGTGAAATTACAAGGAACTATTGCAGAAAAGAATTAGGAAAACAGCCACTTGGCAGCCCATTATAATTATGTAGCTTTCACCCCACCCTCCCTTTTTCCTGTCTCAGCTTCATCTTGCCAACTGCTTTTTGAGAGAAAGAAAGGCAAAACGTGGTTCTTATCTTACCTCTCTGACTTCCTTCCGTGTTTCAGGGACTAAAGATTTTTAATTTCTGCCTTTCTTCTAAACCTCGACTTACTTTGGTGACTGCACATTATCCAGTCTCATGACCTCTCTATTCCCCTTCCCCTAACTATTCCCCCTTGTGCAAAGATGCTGTAGTCTGACTTATCATAAAGTAAATTAAATATAACCAACCTGCTTACTTCTGCTACTACGATTCATCCCTTCAGCTCCAAGCTTACTGAATCCACTATCTGAAAAATTGCTTGGAGTCCCTCCCTCATTGTAGCACAGGTGCTCTCCGAGCTTGACTTCACCTTTTTGACATTCCCCCCAAGCTGCTCTTGTTCCAGCTTTTACCAGACTTTTCTTAGACAAAGCCAGAACCACTGGAGTCTGCCGTCTTCCTGATCTACATGCTCGGTGTTCAATGCAATCAGCCGTTCTTTTCTTCTTAAAAATGTCTCCCATCTCACTCCCATGTTTCTTCTCTTCTTGCACCTTTTCTCGGGTTGGTCTTATCTACAGAGACTTCTGTTTAGATTGATGAAACTCAGATCTGCTCCCAGCCTGCTTTTGCCTGCCCACATTAATATCAAGGTGTGTTTCTCCTTCATTTTTGAGGGCTGGCTGTAAGATCACACTCTTTGCTAGCCAGGCCCTTCTCTCTCTCTTCCCAGTCAGCTTCAACAACATCACATTCTGGCTTGACGTTCTGACCCTAAAACTGGTTAAATCTATTTTGAATATTTTGATTGATGCCTTTTTTATGTCTTTCACATGACTCATCTTTCACATCTTGAAGCTGCTTGCCTTTACTTTGAAGACATTTCACGTGCTTGCTTCACCTACTTGGCATTTTTCGTTCAAGTTTGAGGCTAATTTCTGCTTTTGATGGTTCTAGCTTCCACTCTGCTCTTCTGAGTTCCTCAAACAACTGTTTCCGGCTTTCTCCCAGGCAATGCAGCGTACTGGGGAAGAGCTTCAGTAAACACCCATACATCCACACCGTAAGAGGGGCATAGATCTGTTGGAGCATGTTCAGAGGAGGCCACAAAGATGATCCAGGAGCTGGAGAACCTCTGCGGCGAGGACAGGCTGAGGGAGCTGGGGTTGTGCAGCTGGAGAAGAGAAGGCTCCAGGGAGACGTCATCCCTGCCTGCAGTGCCTGAAGGGAACCTGCAGGGAGCCTGGGGAGGGACTTGGTGCAAGAGTGTCCAGCGACAGCACAAGGGGAAATGGGTTTAAATTGAAGAATAGATTTAGATTAGACATTAGAAAGAAATTGTTCAGTCCGAGGGTGGCAAGACTTTGGAATAAACTGCCCAGAGACGTTGTGACTGCCCCCTCCCTGGAGGTGTTCAAGGCCAGGTGGGACAGAGCCTTGAGTATCATGATCTAGCTGAGAGGCGTCCCTGCCCATGACAGGGAGGTTGGACTAGATGACCTCTAAGGTCCCTTCCAGCCTAGGCCAGTCTAGGATTCTATGATCTACCTCATTATACTTCTTAAATACTTCCTTAAAACTGTCTCTTGGCAAAGGATTGGTGAAAAGCCAGTGGTTAGCTGTAGTACTGAGACTACTTCTTATGATCCCACCCGGGAATGTTTCCTGTTGGTTGGTCAGCCCAAGTCTTTCTGGTTTGATTTCCAGGCTTTGGGGATTAGGTTCATCATGTCGTTCTGGAGCCCTGGTCCATTAGTTGAACATGGAACATGTAAATGGAAAAGAAAAAGTTTTTTCATTGCTCAAAACTGCAGGACTAACTCTTCAGCCTGTTTTATTTCTCCACTAGATGTTGGCTTTATGGAAGAATAAATCTAAGATGTAGGCATTTGCAAGCAAAAACAGAAGAACTTTAGATATTTATGGTATGATTCGTCATCCACTGAAGTCAGTGAGACTTTAAATTCCACTCCAGAGAGAGTTGTAGCAGACCCAGAGAGACGGAAAGATCTACCAAGTTAGGTTTAGTTTAGCAACTTCATCATCCCATTTAGAGCACTTGGATTCTGTAAAATTTCAGGCTGAAACCTCAATGAGATGTGGCTTGGATCACCCACTAACGATTATATAGATGCTCTTAGTTCTAGGATGTTTGTTCTTCGTTGGAAATGCCCTTGTTCCTTTAAGTCTCATTGGAATCAGAATCCTTCAGGTTGGAAAAGACCCTTGGGATCACTGAGTCCAACCACTGACCCTGCTCTACAAAGCTCACCCCTAAACCGTCTCCCCCAACCCCACATCTAAATGGCCTTTAAACACCTCCAGGGCTGGGGACTCCACCACCTCCCTGGGCAGCGTATTCCAATGTCTGACTGCTCTTGCTGTGAAAAAAAAATTCCTAATGTCCAGTCTAAACCTCCTTTGTGCAGTTTGAAGCCATTAGAAAGATTCCTCATTTTCCATTCTGCAGCACGGTGGCTTGCAGCATGCCTGTGCCTTGTTTAATATGCTTGCTGATCATAAATCCCTACTCCACAGGCATATTTAAATCTTTAGATCTTTCCTCTTCAGTGCACGTGTTTGACCACATATCTTTTTGTTTGCTCTGCAGGATCTGATAGTTGCAGACTTCCTGCACTCTGCCTGATTTAGTACAAATGGCGTAAGGCCAATGCTGGATCTGTTTGAGACTTCTGTGCACGCTATTAATCGCTTGTGCGTTTCTGTGGCTGGTTTCAAGTGACTCGACAACAGAGGTCCTGCTACTGAAATACTGAAGGGATAAGAAGAGGGAGGTAGGACGTGAGGTTCTTCCTTCTGAACGTTGCCACCTAAGTGCAAATGGAAGGATGAAGACCAGAGGCTTCTAGTGACAAAACTGACGGTACAGATCATCCCTGCATGCGAAAGGGCAATTGCACAGTTTTAAGCACAAAAAAATCCCTGTGAAACATGCACTGGGAAGATGCTTTTCTATGTCCAGAAACTGAATTTGGTGTGTGTGAGGAGCCAGGTGAGTGGAGGGATGAAGGGTGAGGCAGATTGGTCTCTGTTTAGATTTTGCTGAGGACTACTTATTGTAAAAACCTCTGTGAAACTGGGATCTCTAAAGCCTGGTGGGCTCCTTCTGAAAGCAGGTAGATCTTAAAATCTTAGGGCTTCTGTAATAATTGGGAGAGGATATTCTTCTGTTGCTTACAAATCGCGTCCTTTTCAGGGGCTAGGATCTAGATGGCAATCTCTCCATGCCTGGCAATCTCCAAGGCTGTAAGCAATCATTTCCACTTAGAAGTGAAAATACCCCCATGGTTTACATGGCCAGAACCCAGCTGTAATCATGTTTATAATGTGCCTCAGAAAATGTAAAGCACCAGCTTCAGACTGCGAAGACTTTTGCCCCTGTTGTTCCCACTGGAATGCTGTTCAAACCCCCACATTCCCCAATGGCTAAACCAGCCTAATTTTCAGCCTACACGTATTCATGGCTGGTCTGCATATACTTATTCTTAACATTGTGGTTTAGCATAAATAGTTTTCCCTTTTGTTGTTTTTTTTCCCTGTGGTGTTTATGTAGAATAATCAAGATTTCCTCTTGTCTTTCTTTTTGCTGGGCTAAACAAGCCAAGGGTTTTAGTTTCCTCTTACCAGACAGCTTCTCCTAACCTACCCTTGAGAATATCTTACTTCACAGAATCACAGAATACTTGATCTTAAGTTACCCACAATTTACAAGTCGTTCGGATGAGGTTTGATGGGCCCAATGTAATAGCAAGAGCTCATCTCTACTAGAATTACCTGATATTTTCTGGGGTTGCATTTAGCTTTTTCATGGCGGTGCCACATTTGTGACTCTCAGTTCTCAGGAGGTGGACTAATAAACCTGGACCCTTCACCTCTGTCATTTCCAGCAGCCGCCAGCTCACAGCAGAGAGTCTCGGCGTTAGCCCCGTTCCTGGCCTTGCATTTCACGCGATTGAATTTCATCTTGTTTTTCTCACTCTGGTTCGTGAGGTCATCGGGTTCTTCCTCTATGAAAGCCTGATCTTTCTACCTCTGCAAACTTCAGTGGGGCCTCCTGAACACTTTCTTTGTTTTGCACTGAGATCATTAATAAAAATTGGATGGGACTAGGCTCGAGACTGACCCTTCAGGAACTGCAGCAGCAACCCGGTGGTTGTCTGGGAATATCTTTGCTTTAACCACCACTTTCCCCACCTCAGGACAGCTGTAGAAATTCTCCGTTTGCCATTTCCCCTGCGGTACCTTGCTAGTGCTTTATGAAGCACAGACTGTGGCTGTCCCAGTTCCCTCAGCAGTCGTCTTATCAGAGAAAGCTGTTGTGTTAGTCGCGTGTCACCCACTTCTGATGATTTTTTTTAAAATTTTACTTCTTTTTACTTTATTACCGCAGTATAGTAACATGAATTACGCACCCCTTTAGTGGGGTTTCTGAGCACGAGGTGTTGCACAAGCACCGAACAAAACTGAGCCCTGCCCCAAGGAATATATCACAGCTTTATTTTTTCTTTATTTTTTTCTAAGGGCTTGCAACATGTTGAGTTCATAACGGGTCTGTCCTGCCTGGTGGTTTCACGACTCAGTTTCATGTCTTTGATTTCTCTGATCTGATCCTCCGGCTCCTACCTCTAATGCAGAGATCATACATTTGTGCACAGATTGCAAATCTGGAAAACACACATTTACTATTGATGCAAAAACCCAGCTGTGTCCCTTTCTAGATACACGTGTTGTAATCTAGTGTACACATCAGGGAATTTCAGATCTGGGAAGTTAAGGGGATTTTAATTACGGATAAACTTTGTTGTGCTCCTGCTTGTTCCCCTTTGCTGGAGGGTGAAGATCCAGCTCACCTCGCTCAGCTCCGGCTTTGCCTCTCCCTGCTGGGTCAGTCTTCCTGCACCCTCTCAAGTGCAAGCCAAGAGCTACTTCACCTGGAGATGAAGAAGGAAAAGGGAAACGTTTGGAAAGGTGTCTCAAAACATCTAGGAAGAAATCACGGGTAGCCACCACTGCCAGCATAGCTGCAGCTCGAATGTTAAAATACCGGCCGGTGTTTATCTGTGCACTCTGTTCCTGAGAGAATCATAGAATCATAGAACAATTCAGGTTGGAAAAGACCCTTGGGATTATCGAGTCCAACCATTGACCCTACACTACAAGTTCACCCCTAAACCATCTCACCCAACACCACATCTAAGCGACACTTTAACACATCCAGGGATGGCGACTCAACCCCCTCCCTAGAATCCTCCATAGGACCAAGACCACGTGTGCTAAAATTGGTCCTTCCCTGGTGTTACTCACTGATTATTCAGCCTCGGTTGTGGAGTTTTTTACTGTAGGATTTTCAGATCACATCCTCAGTCATCATTTAGCTTTTCACAGCCAACAAGAGGATTTTTGGCTGGTGACTGACGACAGTGTGAGCCCTTGGCCTGGGGAGAGTTGTCTCTGACGAAAGCCTTAGTGGAGACTCCAGAGTAACCCCATCCGTGTGCTCTCTTCTTCTTCATAAACAGCTGCAGTTTGGCCAGCAATGATGTTCAGGCTCACTCAGTATGTCCCAGATCTCATTTTGTTGTGGAAAATGCAGTCTGACACAAAGGATCCAACTGCAGTTTACGGTAAAAATTACTTGAGTCAGCAAGAGCGTAGGTGGGAGCATCATCCCAAGGTGACTCTTCAACATCACAACTTCAACATGACAACTTCACATCAACACTTTGCAGTTTCAGATTACTGAGTCGGTGTCTTTGGGGTTTTGGTTGGTCTCTGTTTTAAGCTTTCCTTAGCAGGAGAGATTTGAAAAAAAACCCAAAACGCACAGTGCACATACACAGGCACACGACTTTGTTTAAAGCAGTCCAAGTGCTCACCCATAGGCGGGGGACTGATGAATGTGATGTGAGTTCCCCGTGCTGTGTGTCTCTGCTTTCGTGGCTTTCCTGGTGCCAGCATGGGGGCATGAGGCTTGTGATAATGACTGGAAGGAAGACACACTTATTCTTGCTTAGTGGGGGGGCTTTTCAATCTCGCAGACAAACGCATAACAAGCTCCAGCGACTGAAAGCTGGACAAATTCAACCTTGAAATAAGACACGGTTTCCTAGCTGCAAGGAAAATGAAAGTTTGGAACAGCTTGCCAGAGGAAATGGTGGAGTTGCTGTTGCTTGGAGTACAGACAAAATTTGCTCTCTCTCTGCAAAAAAAAGGTTTCTTTAATCCAGCACTCTGGAAGAGTTCTGTGATCTGTGTGTGCAGGAGGTCAGCTGAAAGGAGTGTAGCAGTGCTGTCTGGTCTTGGTGGGTGAATTACTGGATGTGATTAAATGACCTTTTTGGTTTAGGTCAGGGAACTTCTATACTAAAAAGATTGGCCGCAGGGCTGTGAAATGAAGTGATATCTTAGAGAAAATAAAAACGAATGTCCGTCTTACTGTCTTTTTGACTGTCGATAATTAAAGTGTTGCTATTTACCAGCAGGTTAAAACCTGCATAAATGGTAATATCAAACTGTTTCAGTAGCAGAAGAGCACTTTGATGCAAAGCGTTTCTCTGGGTTTTTTTAAGGATCTTTCTCTCTACAGCGCTTGTCATTTTGCCAGGTATTCTTCATTAGAGTCCATTTCGTATCGATCCGCCTCTGGAAGGTGATGGGGATGGGAAGTGCCCCCGGCCACTGCAAAATGCAGCGTAAGACACTGCAAGGTTAGGTCCCAGGGGAAATCTGAAGCAATGATCATCGTTACATTTTCGTTCTCTTAGCCCTCCGCAACAAACTATAAAGGCTGTATTCCAATTGCCTGCTTTAAAGATCTTGAACACAGTCCGGAGAGGGAGCAATCCGAACTGCTCCATGAAATATTGATTTCTAACATTCACTAAGTCTGAATACGTGAAAAATTCAGGGGATTTGAGCGCAGCCTTGAAACATCTGTGGTTTTCCAACACTATCACCTATCCAACTGTTTTATTTCAAGGACATTCTCTCAAAATGTTCCTGCAGCTTTAATAGTGGTAGGTGGGATTTTCAGGAGTTATTAGAAGTGGCTGAACTTTGCTGCCGTTGAAGCCAACAGGAAAGACTTCTTGACACTTGGATGGCAGAAGGATTGGGCCAGGCGTGAGTGCTTTTTGAAGTCGAGTTCAGTTGCTTCTGTATTCACAAGGATTAGAGCTTTGCAGCTACATAATCATCATTTACAGCAGATCAGAGTACTCAGCAGTAAAGTTTTGGTCCCTGAAATTTCATGAGGAGGCACAAGGTTCACTTGTTCTGCCCCATCTCTCTCCTGCTTTGGATCCTGTTGAAAATTCACTAGGTGGTCTTAGGTAAGGAGTTTAATCTTTCTTTGCCTCAGGTGCACCGTCTCCAAAATGGGAAAAAAACCACGCTTTTCTAAAATCCATTCAGGTTCTTTTGCAGCTTTTCCTGTGTGTGGGAGCATCTGGCAAAGCTACAGAGAGCTGGTGTTGCCTTGCTCTCAGGGCACTGATGGCAGCTGGTTCTCCAGAGCTCTGCTCCCTCGAAGCGCTGCTGTAGACGGCTGAAGTTTCAAAAGAACTGCGTTAGCTGGAGATCAAGATCTTCTGAATATATGGCTCCAACTGGAGGTGCTGTGTGTGTGAAGATGAAAGGAAATGGAGTTCAGATGAAGGTCTTCTTGTAGAGGCTTGATGGTCTGGGTGGGTGGATGGCACAACTGTGGGGAAAATCAGCCAAGTGGATTCTGCCCCTTTCGCTGGTGTCTTCTCAACTGAAAAGTCCTCCCATCCAGGGGCAGAACACGTGAGCAACCTTACCCACTTCTGTTCTGCGGGGTTTCCCCACGGATGCAGCGCACGTTTCACGCATCCTTGCCTTTTGGTCCACAGTGACCAACAGGAGCTTGGCGGGGAGTGATACATGGAACTGCTGGTGTGGAGGTACCTGTTTCTCCAGGGCTAGATCCTGGCTGCAGTCATGGCCAGGACTCCAGGGCATCCAGTGCCCAGCATGTTGTCAGCTAGAACTCCCTTGGAGAGTCAAAAAAAAGAAAATAAATAGTTCTCTGTGTTCATGAGCACCGTTTTCTGCAGCGTTCCTTTGGAGCCGTGGCTGGAAGTCTCGGCAGGGGCTGGGGTGGGCTGCCCACCCCACGCTCGCTGACAACAGCCTCAGTGCTGAACATCTTGGGAGGCTGCCACTGAATTCAGAGTTGGAGCCAAGACTAGATTTCCTTTCTTTCAGGGAAGAATTACATAAAGGCGGTGGAAAGGTTTCTATGCAGTGTCGTAGGGAAAAATTTCAAATCGGTCAACAGAGCTGTTGGATTTTAAGGCCAAACCCTTTTCTTCCAGCTGTTCCGCAGCCGGAATGCTGCAGCACCAAGGAACTGGAAGGAATCTGGCTTTGATTTTTCAGTGTCCGTCGACATAATAAACATAATAAGTAACGACAAGTTACCTTAGGTGTTCTGATAATCAAAATTCTCATTGAAGTAGTTGGTGTCTTTTTAAAGGAGGTTTCTCTGTTATATTTTGTGAGACTGGTAACGGCACACAAGTCAGTAGCTCTAAGAGCTGGGAGGAGGGTGAAGCAGGTAAGAGGAGCGCTCTGTCGTTGTGCCGGTGCGTTTGTGTTTACAGTTCATTAGCCCGTGTTTAAAAAAACCGTGCTGCCAATTTAAATCACAGCTGGATTCATACACATTTTGAGATTATCACACGCTGAACAAAATCCTTCTCTCGCTTTAGCTTGCAGATTTGCTCGTGCCCTTGGAGATTAAGCCTGGTATTTCCTTAGCAACAGTTTCTGCCGTGTTGCATACTAAAGACAACAAGCATGTGCTGCAGGTACAGTATAATGGGAAAGGGAGAAAAATATCTTTACACCGGCTTTCCTGCCATATGGGACCCCAGCTGTTCTCTGAGGCAACCCCTGCAACAGCTTTTTTTCCCCACCGGAGCAGAGTCCTTCTCAGATGCTTTGTCCTGGTATGTGTGAGTGAGGAATTAACGCTTAGAGGAGAGAGTGGGATGCAAATAAATCTCTCTAACCTCTTTTCCTTTGCCATGTGTCTGGCTAAGATAAAAGGGGAACCGAGATTATTCCTGAAGAGGGGCTACTAATCACACTACTGTCCTCCGTAACAGGAAGAATCGACACCATCCAGCCGCTCATGGACTTAGATCTGAGGGTCACAGGAGAGGGATGGCCTAAACCATTAGATACATGAAAGGCCTGTCTTCCTTGAGTTGCCCCGTTGGCCAAGAAGCAGATAATGCATCCTTGTGCAAAGCACGAGCACTCGCTGTCCCTACCACCTCTTAAAGGAGGCTGGCACTGCCATTCCTGGCGTTAGTGCTCTGCAGAAGGAGGTGATGTCTGGTGGACCTGCTCAGCAGGGGATGCACCGGTCCCCTCTCTCCTTTGGTGCACAAATCACAGAATCACACAGAATCACAGAGTTGCCCAGATGATTGGAAAAGACCTTTAAGACAATCGAATCCAATCATTAACCCAACACTGACAAAACCTTGACTAAACCATACCCTTAAGCACCATGTCTGCCTGACTGTTAAACACCTCCAGGGACGGGGACTCCAGCACTGCCCTTGCCAACCCGTTCCAATGCCTGAGAACCCTTCCGGTAAAGAAATTCCTCCTAATATCCAAGCTGGTGCAACTTGAGGCCATTTCCACTTGTCCTGTCACTTGTTACTTAGTTGAACTGACTGAGCCTCACCTCTCTACAACCTCCTTTAAGGTAGTTGTAGAGAGTGAGAAGGTCACCCCATGAGCATGCAGGGAGCTCAGCGAAGCACGATGCTGCCTCTCCCACTGAGCGGCAGAGCTGGGCTGGGCCCAGTGCACTTGGGAAGAGGCCCCAGTAGGGCAGTGTCTTCAGTGCAGGGATTTTTATCGGTGCGCAGCTGACAGGCTGTCGTACTTTTTCCAAGTCGGTTCCCTAGAAACACAAGGCAACACTGAAAAAAAAATGTTGGAGTTGCAAAGCAGTTGGTGTGAGGCCACTTTTTCCTTTGTGTTGTTCATTTACTCTCTTGTCTGCTCTGATTCCCAATGCCAAATAAACTTCAACTTAGGCTTAAAATGCCAGAGCCCTCATAAATGGTTGGAGGTGAGGCAGCACAGCAGTGTCTGCATTGGCTGAGCCTGGGACCCCCGGGAGTTCCAGAAGGTGTGTGTAGACAAGCCCCAAACCCTCAGTCTATGAAGATGGATCCGTGTGAGTGAGAAGTTTTCCCCCACACCTTCTTCCCAGGGACTGAGTCGCTAGTTCACTGGGAAAGACGAACGCTGACACTTCCCCGACCTAACTGAATTGGCACAGGACCCATTATTTTACACGATAGTGCCTTTGTTTTTGAAGCTCCTGGTTTCCATCTCTATAAAACAGTTAGCTGCTGCCCCACGTGTTCACCCTGCCTCGCCCTCCCTGTCCGGAGAAGGGTCTCAGGCAGGAGTTAAGGCCAATAACTTTCTGAAGCAGCCCAAAATTATACCCAAACCCCTCTCCAGCGATTTTTCATCTCTCATGCCTTCCTGTCTGTATTCAAGTTCCTCCTAAAGACTCTCTTTTCCTGAGGCCAGCGAGAAATAAATTACCCATTTTTCTCATTCTCCGAGTAGCTACTTGCTTTGAATTTGCCCATTTCTTAATCTGGTGAATCTTTTGGAGTGTGGTTTTCAAGGCATTGACTTCTTTTAAGGTGTGATTCCTAGAAAATACTGCAGAGTACTTCAGTGCTGAAATAGCAAGCTTCGTTCTTGGAAGGAGTCAGCCCTTTTAAGATGAGAGAAATTTGAACAGAACCGAACTGACAGAAATTTTAAGGTGACAGAGATTTGAACTAAACCTGCTAATTTAGTTCTGCAAAGGGTGGCTTGTGTGCGAGAGCTGCAGTGGAGCCCAAGGCTGGGTTTCTCCTCTCCCCCTTCAGTGTCGCAACGTTCCCCCTTCAGTCACAGAAAACAAAATCAGTATTCCTCTTCTGTCTCGTGTGCTTGTTATTCCAACTAAATTATAACAAGCTGATGTGATTCACTGCACCTTCTCATCCATCAGCTCCCTCCGAAACCTCCGCAACCTCCCACTGGCAAGAAGAGAAAGCGAATGAGCGATGACGTGCCCGAGTGCAAACCTTTGAAGCCGTTGCTGAGCGGCTCCATTCCCGTGGACCAGTTTGTGCAGACGCTCGAGAAGGTAAGTACGTCCTTGGTGGCCGCTGGAGGTTCTCAGGAACGCGCTGCTTTGCTAGCAGGGAGAGAGAAAATCATTTCGGTGTGGCTTGAAGTGGAGAGCGGCTGATGAGCTACCCAAGGATTTCAGGGAACATGTGTCCCTGCGGTGGAGGGAGTAGTTCCCCGTGGAGTCATGTCCTGATAGAGGGGCTTCACGTCAGTCATTTCTTCGTGGCAGCTGAGCTTTTGGGGTGGGTGAATTTCCCCCGTGTGACTTTCAGATCCACCACCTGATTTCTGACAGAATTGAGCAATAGGGAGGAGGTCTCGAAAGTATTTTAAGTTCCTACAAGTTTGGTGAAAATGATGTGGCTGAGCGAAGAAGAGATCTTGGAAATATCTCCATGGGTGGAGAAGCTCTCTGAGGAGCTGCAGGACACAGGGATTGGTGGCTGAACTTGCAGACACGTGGCTCCTGCTCTGTGGAGCCTGTTTTTCCCAGTCGTGGTAACCTCTCTCTCTTTTACTCCCTGCCCTACACTACATCTAGCACGGTTTCAGTGACGTGAAGGTGGAGGACACAGCCAAGGGCCACATCGTGCTCCTCCAGGAGGCAGAAACCCTCATCCAGATCGAGGAGGACTCCACACACATCATCTGCGACAACGATGAGCCTTTGAGGGTGAAGCTGCGTGACCTGGTGCTCAAATTCCTGCAGAAGTTTTAGCTCATGGACGTCGTGCTGCTCTGCCACCAGAGCTAAAAACTTTCTAGAGGATAAGCCCAGGAAGAGAGAGAATTTCTTGATTCAAAGAGACCAGAAACCATCTTCCCATTCATGGAGAAGCAAGGAAGTATTTTTAATATCTTATCAATTTTTTAAATTTTATTTTTGACCAGCTTTGGAATACTTTGGAGGGGATTCCTGTTCTGTAAAATTGGGAATTGGAATCTTAGAGGAGATACGAACTGCGGAGTAAATAAACAGAGTGTGTATTTAGAAGGTCAGGGTGAAATTGTGTGCACACACAGACAGTTCTCTGTGTGAACCCTCTCAGCAATGTGTGGCCCAGTCCTCCCCCTGAGAAAATGCTGTAGGAATATTGAAATGATGGCCTTAGATTTTAAGAGGTTTATTTTTCTCCCCACTGCTTCTTCTCGGTCACCAATTCTTGTCTGTCCTCCATCTACGCCTACGTTGTGCATGTGGAGGGCACGAAGAGGAATGAGAAATCTGGTAAGGCAAAGATTATAGAAATAAAAATAGAAAAGGGCCCTGTGTCAAATAGCTTCAAAGTGGCAAAAACAGAGGGATTTTTGGAAAAGCTTTTTGGTTTAAGGTGTTTATTGCTGCTTCACCCTCATTTGTGTTGACCAGACTTGTCCACCTGGCTGTAGGTGCGTCACTGAGACACACAGAAGACCAGTTTCTCCATCATCCGTGGAGGAAGTATCTCAGGAAGATACTTGTAAAGGTACATAAAGTAGATAAACTCCTAGTGCTCATGAAAAACCTTTGAGATTTAAGTGCCTCTTGTTTCTACATTCCAAAAACCTGTCCTTTCAGCCAGCACGGTCCCAAATCCCGGGTGAAATGCTGAGTTGTTTATACGAAGCCACCTGTACGGCAGACCTGGGGAGGTTTTTTCACTCCGAAAATCATATATTTGGGGCCTAAACTCAGTTAATAGTATTTCTTTTAAAAGCAACCTGTTTCTCAGATTTACCGCTGTTTGGTTTTTATTGGATTGTTTTGTATTTATTTGGTGTTAAAAATAAAAAAAAGCGTAGTAAGACTGCCAAGGAGGAAGCACATTCTGTGGTTTATAAAAGCATCTGCATCCCTGTCGTGCGTCTGCCTGCGCGTGCACGTACACATTTGTGAAATAGAGCTGCTCCTCCCGTTTAGCGCTTTGAGGGGGTGAAGGCGGGGCAAGAGCAGCTCTGTAACAAAACCTAGTTGCTGTTGCAGTTCCCACGTCGCATTTTGTACACGTTAAGGCTTCCTGTTCAATGGGATGTACGGACTCCAGCATCCGTACCTTTGCTTGGTGTGTGAGAGGAATGGCAGCATGAACATGGTAAAAAGCTCGTTGCAGTAGCATTAAACCTCATGAGGGTTTATAGCATCTGCAGTAGCTCGGCATCGCTCAAAAACAGACTAAAAGAATCGGACGTATTTCACCCTGCAGTTAAAGCTCCAGGAAGATTGTTCGTCACATGCAGAGGCCATGGGATAAACTCAGCCGAGCCGAGGGGGAGAGCCTTGTAACATGTGTGGCCTTGAGAGCATCTTCCTGTTGTCACCGAGATCAGCTCCAGCGCTGGTCCTGCTGCTCCGGAGTCCTCAGGTTCTGAATATGCTCGTTTGCATTTGGAATTAGGAGAGACCTCACTTGTCGCTTGAAGAAGCCGGACCCGAAGCTGTCCCTTAGTGCTTGTTCCCTCCTCCTCAACCGAGCAGGGGCAGGTGGGGCGGTAGTTTCACACTTTCCGCGTGGGTGTGGTTGGGCAGAGCTGTGACACCCCCTCCCGCAGTAAACGGGCTCTGAGCGCTCGGTTCCCGTGACCCAAGGAAGGATTAAAGCCCAGCTACAGAGCCAAGAAGACCTCGGCTGGGGCAGAGCCTTGTCATGGCTCCCAGTAGTTGGGATCGCAGAATCATAGAGTGTCTTAGGTTGGAAGGGACCTTGGAGATCATCTAATCCAACCCCTGCTGTGGGCAGGGACACCTGCTCAAGGCTTCATCCAGCCTTGAATATCTCCAGGGGATGACTCCTTTGTGCCAGAACCCAAGAGCTGAACTACCTGGGCGCTGAGACACGCGGGAACTTTTCTAGGACATTGATGTAATTACACAACACGGAGCCCTGCAGGAACAGGGCTGCAGATTCGCTGACCTAAAAGATTTAATCGAGCTCTGTGTTCCTCTGACTCTGCAGGTGTGTGAGCGTGTGTCGTGGTTTAGAAGACAGGGGAAAGCTTCCCTTG
>NW_009698188.1:0-14667 GCF_000703405.1 Apaloderma vittatum
AAGGGAATAAAAAAGCCTTATATGCTCAGTTGATAAAATTGAAGTTCAGAAAGATTGTGTTTCCCATTAACAAGAGAAATATGCTTGTCAATTCACAGAAGAAAAATACTGTTATATAGGTTTAACCTCAGGCTTTTAAAACAAGCATTTTAGCAAGCTGTTGCTTCACACACGCTGACCTCGATCCTGACGTCTCCAAGCTTTTTCTTTGTAAGTAATCAACAAGCTGAACTCTAAATAAGAGCTAGGTGACATCATTTTCCCCAGTATACAAAAAAAAGTAGCCCTCAAAAGAGAAAAACCTGCTATTATTCAACCGAGCACAACAATGACTCTATCCTAACTGAAAAAAAAAAAAAAGTCTCATATATAAAGAGATGCAACGGACTTGCTGGAATTGTACATGGTGCAGACTTTACTCCCAATTTAACTAATCAAAATCAGCTGCATTCCCACATACCCACTCATCTACCTAAACTGACCACAGGGGTATAAATACCCTGTATCAGTTTATCTTCATGAGGGTTTATGCCTAAATTTACTTTTGCAAGAGATGATACAGCCCAAGCAGAAAATGAGGAAGGGAACCCAATCGTGAGAGTAAACGTTGCCATCGGAGCTGCAGCTACAGCTCCCACCTCTCTCAAAAGGAAAAAATCTGTATACATTCAAGAGGTGGGACCAGCCTCCGCACACCTAAATGCCTTTCCAAGGACTGATGCAAAGAGAATCTCACTATTAGCAACTCCCTGAGTGGTTTTGCTGCTGTATCTACATGTTGTGTGAAGAGCTCTTGCCCCAATTCAGAGCCATTTCAATGTTTTTATATTTCAATGTTTTTATATTTCAATGTTTTTACATTTCAGTGTTTTACATGCTGTTGTTTAGCTACCCTATGACATCTTGTAGCAGGGATTTAATTTCCTGTTTGAATTTTCTGAAGTTCTACCAGGTGGCTGTTAAAAACAACTATGAAAAAGTTGGCAGTTCCCATTAAAATTTAGAAGAGAGTATCGCACCTGAACTAGTTGAAGCAGCAGGAGCTGCAGTGGCGGCTTGTGGTGGAGAAGGGCATGAACTCTCCTGTTCATGTTAGTTGGCAATAAGATACAGTAAAGTTGGTTCTGTTTCGCCCGTGACGGAATCCATAACGCTGTACGTACTAACCCATCGCCGGGAATCGGTCACCGGGATCACGGCTCACACAGCAGCCAACTGCATAAATCATAAAAACGCTATGTTCCTTGGAAAAGAAGCACTTTCCCCCACAGCTCATGTACTTCAATTTTTAAACCTGCTACTTAAATTACTTTTTTTAAAAGACTACTTTTGTTAGTGCTGACTATTTAGAAAGGCGTATTTTCCCTAAACAAACTCATCCTTGATCCCTGTTTAATTCACAATTACAGGCATATCGGAAATTAGTGAACACCTACAATTCAACGGCCTCATTGAGCTATTCCAGGTTTAGAACAGGGAGCTGATTTCTCATGTCACTCATCATCACCACTAAATTATGTTTGAGCATCTTCATTGATTCCACATCTGGAATTTAGCATACTAAGTAAATTTTATTATAAAATCAGGTTCTGTTCTCCTGTGTAACCATGAGAAAATGACACGCAAGAGGCAAGGAAACCATTTTAGCTGTAGACTGACTTCAGTAATAAAATTCAAAGTCTCACAGGCTTCCTGGGGGATTACTCTTTAGATCAAGTGTGTTTTGCCAGACTTATACATTTAATCAGCCCCAAAGAAACAAACTCTCCCTTAAAATACACTTTTCCTTGCTATCTGGAGCCAGCAATAAGAAACAAAAAGAGAATTCCAGAGAGATTTATTTTCAGTCTGGACTTGTGGAATACAGGAATTCAGTATAGAGAGATGCGTATTACTGAAAGAGATAAAGATATTTAGATAGCCGTGAAAATGAATCTTTACTGTACACTGCCCCAAGGAAGTATTTTGTTTCCCTGCCTAGCCCAGAACAATGTATATGTACACTGCATAGAAATCATCTGAAAATGTATAAAATACAGTGCATCCTGCATCTGTTTTTCACCTCTCTATTAATTTGTCATTATCTGCTCCTATATTTCTGTAAACGCCTTGAAAATATTACCCTTACTGTGTCTTGAAAAAGAGACAGATGTTGGTCACTGAAGATGCCTGGCGAAGAACGGGGACCTGATGAGCTCGAGTGACTTAGCAAAGTCACAGAGTAGTTTGTAGGGCATTCAAGAAAAAAGCTTGGATTTTCTAAGGCCAAGTTCCTCACCTATGTACAAAACCCTCCACACTGTAGCTTCGCTCTGGTGCAATGCTATCAGCACCACAGCATCTGTTTGCAGAGACAAAGGCCCACCTTATCAAAGGGCTTCAGGCATGTACCTTCTAATTAGTTGCCTGACTCACAATGAAATTAATAGGATATAAACACCGAAGGAGTGTGAGGTGCTTTACCTCCAGCCCACTCCCGAAAGAATCCACGTACAAAGAACAGCCATTATAATTATCAGCCAGATGATGAATGCCCAGGTGAGGAACACGTGGCTTTGTGAAGGGAAGTGAGTGAAGTCCTTCAAGTACTCCTCCCTTCCGTGAGTGAAGAAATTGCAAGTATAGTTTGGCCACACTTACAAAGTCCTTCCTCTTTAATACAGGGTTGAAAGCAAGCTGATTTAACACTGCAATAGCAACTGGTTATCTCTAGGCTCTCCTGTGTTTGCCTGTTTCCATGCATCGAGGCACAATGGTGGATTAGAAGGATCCTTTGGTCTGACCAAGCACAGCCGCTCCTGGGTTCTGCGTTTTCTTTCAGTATTTGGTACTGCAGGTGGTCTTCTATCCTCTTGAGGGTCTACACATTAGTGTGAGAGTATCTGTGGTCCAAAGGAGATTTCATTTAATGCAGATTTCAGCAGCAGCAGACATCTAGGGCATGAGATGTCCAGAAGAAGCTGACTGAATCACTCTAAAGTACGTTGCTTTGTTTTTCACTATTACCACAGCTGAGACTGAACTGCTGCAGTTAACGTAGATTAAGTTCCAAGTCACCTTAAAAAAGATCACAGCATTCAGCCTTACGCTGCATTTATTTTTTGCCAATGTTTTCCATGAATCTCCGTAACATCCACCATTCCAGACACGAAATGATATCTTTGCTTCTGTATTGCTCCCATGTCAAAAGCTGCTCATTTGCAAATGGCAAACTCTCTGCAAGGCAGCAGGCTCGCGTCTGGCAGATCGTCATCCTTCAGGTTACTCCCCCACCTCCTGACACTAAGATCTTACGTTCATCAGCAAGCTTTCAATTACCTCCTTACTTGGAGGTGATAGAAGCCCTTATATTCCTCCCAACAGCAGATGTTCATCTTCTTTATGCTCACAATAGATTTCAGCTTTCTTCCCTCCAACCCTGCCAATTCCTTTCATTGTCTTTCAGCAACGCTAAGAGCTTCTGCATCTATCACTCCCAGCCAGTTTACAGAACCAGCTTGGGGAACCACGTCTCAGAGCCAAGTGCAATTATTAAATAACCCTCCCTCTTCTCTTTCTACACCACTCCTGCATGCTCCTTCCAGTCATCCTCCTCGCTCTTCACAGTGCTAGTGCTACACAACCGATTTCCTACAGCGGTACACGCCTCGTGCTGTCGGTGTCAGGTGCCACACGCACCGTTCGACAGCTGTCGATCGCTTCAAGATACGTTTCTCGCTTCAAGAGGACGTTTCGTCCTCTTTAGTGCGGATTTTGACTTGCTGCACAAATTCTCTTGTGCCTTGTAACCAGTATGGTGGGTTTGAGCTTAAAAAGTCATGATACCTTCATGAAAACTACACAGGTGGGTTTGAAACACCCTGCTACCTCTAAGCCTGATAATTTAATGCAATATCCAGCCTTAAGCACTTGCCTTACAGTGGCAGGTGAAGTGCCTTTAATGTACGCACTCTGCAAACGATTAAGGGAGGAGATGTAAACAGTCCCAGCAAATCCCTGGAATAACTCAAGTACATAAAGTTACTCATGGATGTAATGACTTGTAGAAAGACGACCGTATTTTATAAATTAGGACTGTTTCACAGAATGCCTGGAACTGTTTTGAGCCATGGGATGTTAAACTATACCAATATATTACTGGTTTTTAAAGAGTAGAAAAGAGAAGGAAATTACTGTAAATCAAATAAAATCTTTCTGAAGGCCATTATTTTAAACTTATTTGACCACTGAATCAGATAACTCTGACAGGATGCTGAGTAGAAAGCTTTCTTCTTCAGGCTGTCCTTAATGTTTCACAGATATTCCCAAGTATATTGTTTTAAATTATCAAATGTAGTTTCTCCAAGAGGAACAGTGAATTTTCTTCTTCAAGTTGGTCAATAAAAAATTATGAGTTCCATTTAGCGGAAGAGGTGGAGTCTTTGCTTTTTCTCCTGTATTCATCTTTTTATTTTGCATTCTTGCTCACTCTTACACACATGTGAACACACACGTGAAGGGGCAAATAGAAGACTGACAGGTGGACTTTGTTCTATCCTGCTGCATTTGGTACTCTCAGTACTCTTCCCATACCAGAAATACTTCTGTCTGCATAGTACCTATAACAGAAATATTTACTTTTTCTGCATAGTACCTATAAGTTTTAAAGTTATTGCTATTCAAGACTGGCAACGTGTGTCTGACATAAGACTGAAAATGTATTTCGGTTCTATTCCCAATATTCTGAATGCAGTGTGGATAATGTCTTCAGTGTCTCTTCTACTTTTAACTTGTCCCAACCATATTTTACTCCACTGGGTCACTAACAGAGTTAATTCTTTAAGCCTTGATCCAAAGCACAGGGAAATCTGTGGAAAGACTCCCATTAACTTCAGCGTGTACTCAGTAGACACTTAATACATTTTTAAAGTTCTTTGTGATCCTTTAGTTGACAGGTGACATTTAAACAAAAAAAAAGTTATTAATTTGTTTTCCCTTATTTTGTTATTGATGTTTTATGGTGTGTTATCAAAGAATGAACTCACACAGCAAAGAAAATATATTTTTTTAAAAAGCACAAGACTAAAATCTATTGCTTTCTCTCTGTATATGTCAGCATTAAATCACAGAGGAAATACAAGCAATTATTTTAGCAAAGGACAGATCCTGGCTTTTCCCACACCAAACATTTTGATAGCTCGACAGTTTGCTTTGCATTGTCCATGAACTATTCCAATACTTCCTTAAATACTAAGTAAATATTTAGATAGCTCAGAATAATTTTAATTGTCTCATAATTAGAAAAATATCAGAAAATATTGGGGCAAACGCATCCTGGCTCGCATGGTAACAAGTAGTCTGGGTTGCGTAATTCCCAAACAATCACTCTTCTTGGGACTTCTGTAATACGGCGTTTGCAATGGTGGAACTTGCACCCTGGTACACACAGCCTGGACTCATTTATATACCCACCTCCTTTAAAACCAACAGCTTCATCATGTCACGGCCTAGTGGCAAGGAGAGGTGCCAAGCCCACTGGCAGAGGGTGGGGGGTTGCAGGTGGGGTGGGCAGAGCCTGTGGGTGCCCTCAGAGCCCTGGCACTCAGCCCCTCAGCAGAGAGGCAAGACCTCCACGTGAAAGGGTCGGGGGAATTGTACCAAAAAACAGGAGGAGAAATGGCTTTTGACTGGGACATGTTTACCACGCACGCACAAACTGCTTCTAGCTGGTGTAGGCACCTCTGAGCTACTCTAAAGCTAGTTAAGAAAAGAGAGTGAAGACACAAAATCTGCTGCTGATCGTAAATAATTCATGTAAACCGGCTTCTGCGAGCAGGGCAGGCCTAGCAGCATGCAGCTTCGCTTGGGCTACGAGCCCAACATTAACTCAGCTTGGATGATTTTACAGCAAGCACCGAGTTCTCAGCTAAAGAGGCCGTCGGTACCAAAGCAAGCACGCTCAGTGCTCACGCAGGGTTAGCGGTGCCGGATGGCACTCACAGGCGTAGATGGCAGTTTGTAATTCTTTCTTAATCCAGGACTAGGAGGTAGTTCTTACTGTTTATTTCGTCGGCTCAGATTGTGCACATCTCCCATGTGTTTCGGGGCTTTGTGGTCATTTCCAGGCCATCTTCTCCTTATCTGTCCTGAAAAATGAAGTCCAAGACCCATCATGGATCAGTGGTGAACATGGTCTTAGGGCTCATAACTGCAGGATGTCAAAGCTCTTCGGGAGACACCTGAGGAGTCCACAGCTCCTCTCCTTCCCTGCCTTGGCAATCGCACCGTGCACGCATGTGGGTATTGCTTCAAGTAGAAATAGCTGAAAGTACTGCTTCAGGTTTTATAAACATCAAAGCCTGATATATTCTCAGTGGTGAATATTTCTTCTGAGAGCAGAAGGTTTTGATGTGACAGTTATATTTAAAAAAAAAAAAAGAAGAAAGAGCAAGTGCATCAACTCTATTCCACATTGAGAAAAATATCATTAGTGTTTGATGGACAAGACAGTAAAAATTCAGATTTTGTGGTCTTTTTCCTTTGGTCAAGAGACCTGTTTAGCACTGTATATTTCACTGATGCAATCCTGTTTATTTGAGCCTGACTACAGAAGGCAACAAACAACAAAGGGTAATTGATTTCCAACCTCTTTCAAAGCAGGAGTTCAGAAGTTCTTTCACTTCCCCAATTGACCTTTTCCAGGCTAGGCTGCCATCCTTTCTCCTACTCTCTCCATGGCTCTTTGCTGCATTTTGTGTTTGCTTCACCCAAAAACTGATGCTCACAGCATCACCAAAGGGCATCAAAACTCTCCTTTTATGTGTAGTTCTTGATACAGATAGCAAATCCAGACAGTCCTGATATTCATATATAAGCTTTTTGTCTGTGTATACATGAGGATGCCACAAAGCTCTTGGGTTTTCAGTTTTCAAAAGCACTAAACCTGCGTCCAACTCAATTTATTGTTCATTAAATCTTCCTAGAAGGCAGGTGTTCTGCTAGCTCTTAACATTTTCCAGGCTCTTGACTGGGTGACAAATCCGGGCCTATCCCAAAAACCTAGATGCTGAAGGAGGAATTAAGTTTTCACTGTTACTTAGTTCTATCTACTAGAATTTCTACTCACTACTTACAGTTTATAATTTCCTTGCCTTAAGTAGTTTTTTCTGTCATTCAGTGTCTGAAACTAGATTACTTTAAAAAAATGTTTAATGGCATTCAATGCTTAACCTCATAATAATTGTTTTTCTTTCTAATCTCTTAACATAATTTACCATTCCTTGGTGCCTAGCACCTATTGCTGCATGGTAAATATTTTTGAAGTCTATCTGTTCTTTGCCCTCCTGCCAAAATTATATTCTGCTGCCAGTTCCTTGGAAATACAGTATTAATACAAAATTTGCAATTTTTGTTTAGCCACAGAGCAGATGCCATTTGAAGTTTTTACTAGTAATCCCTTCTTCTTTGCAAAAAAGCACTCCTTTTTTAAAAAAAAACCTCTACTACCTCCATATTTAAGATAATTTTTGAATATCTACAGGATAACTAAGATTGCAGAGTGCTTCAGAGATAGGCAAAAGCAGAATGAAACATCTGGCTCTGTTGCTGATTTTCACAAGCCTACAATATGATTAAGGCATCCATGGAGTATTATTCCTAGTCAAGACTCTGGATTAGAGCTCTGGTCCAATTTTCAGAAAAAAAAGTTAAAATATTTTCACTTTACATGAGATTAACTTTCACATGAGATTAAAATGTTTACTTCTAGATAGGGGCAAGCTAAAGTACTTTGAAAATTCTGGAATGAGGTAGACATTAGTATCAGCATAGCCTCTGCATAGTACAGTAATCGAAAATTCACTTTGCATGTAAATGTTTTTCTTGAATTACCTACTGCTTTAGACTAGCAAGAAATATGTGTCCTGTAAAAGATTATATACAAAACCAAGTACTGTTATTGCAGTATTCCCTTATATAAGCTCCAGCTGAACAAGTGTTTCTGATGCTCAGTCTACATCCTACTTTTTCTAAAAAATCTTGGTTGTCACAAAGTAGGAACAGACTCTTATACGCTCTTTTCTAGAAACTCTTTAAGCATCTGCATCCTTTAATGGGGTTTTACCACATTTCTCTTATTCTACCTCTTTGTGAAAACTTGCAAAAGGAAAAAAATTGCTGTGTTTTTTAGAATGAGTCCATATATGCACTTACTACAGCCAAATACATACATTTCTACCAGAGTCTTTTTAATGGTAAAGGTCAGGGATATCACCTTATAATTGGAGATGATAAAGAGTTGTATTAAAACAACCTAGCGGTGTTCATTGTTTCGTGTCACTGTGACTCATGAGACCATAGGATGTCTAGTTCCTATCGCTTTGAAGCATCTACAAACCCCAGAGGCAGCTACCACAACCTGTCTGCCTTCTTATTACAGAGATACTACTTCGCTTGACCTCCTGTCTTGTTTTGCCCGGCCTGAGAGGTGCCTGAGCTACAGAACAGCCACAGGACTGAGAAGGAACTGCCCCTGTGGCTCAACGCAGGGATTCGGGGCTCAGCAGGGGGACCTGGGGACTGGGAGTAGGGTAAGAGCCTCCTCGAAGACTCTTCTTTTTCAGTTAGGGAAATTGTTGGAAGCCGTTCAGCTCAGTGACTGGCTTAACCCAAGGTCAGTGATATCTTCACTTTTCCTTCTGAAAAGTGAAAAAAGTAGATGGGAGGGCAGCGTCTCCCAACATCCTGCCCCCTGCCACGTTCTGGCCTTCACTTTGCTGCTGATTTGTTTTGTTACGACGAAAATGTCGGTAACACCATGAATGAAGAGGGTTCTTTACTACCTTCTCTAGTCACTGGAATAACTTCCAAGAGATACAATTGTTCTATTCTTGTTACACGCCACAGCCTCTGTTTTAATCGGTGTTATTAGTTTTCAGAGCACTTTAGAACCCTGGGAATAAAGAATAAGCACGGCTAACACTATGCAGAATGACAAAGGCTCAGAAGGGAAAGAAACAACACAAAAAAAGGTGTTTCCAGGGCAGTTGAGCTGACCAGAATCTGCTACAAACGCTCTCGTACATGTGCAGTTCTGCACGTTCCCACCAGAGGGGAACGGAGCTGCACCATGCCAGAGATGTGCAGGGAGGGTCTGGTGCGGTGGGCTGGGAAGAAGGAGGTAAAGCGCTGGTTAGAATAAAAATTCAGGCCAGGGGCATAAAATTCGCGCATTTGCATTTTTCTATATAGATTTGGGCTTAGCTGAAAGGAAAATATGAGAACTTTGGGCAAGTATGCACAGAACTGAGGGACTGGCATATATGTATGCTATGAACATGAAATAAGCATTTTAAAGCTGCTGACAGAAAATACTCACTTGTCAGTGCTGAGCAGTCCCCCAGCTCTGCTGAGTTGTGCACAAGTACTTTATCCATGTATGCATTTTGCCCTGGCAGCAGCTTCCAGATTTTTTCTTTGTCCCGTTTCAAATGAAAATTCTCTTGCACCATGTATACAAACTTCTTAGTCTTAACTACCATCTTTCTTCACCCCAGCTGAATCATAATATCCATTGCTTTCATATTTTCTTCCTTTTGAATCCATTAGTCCCCCAATAACCCCTCCCTTACTTCCTCTCAGGCCCAGTATACCTCCAGGAATTATTCTTCTAATCCCTTTTCCAAGAATTGTTATTTAGGTTTTAAATTCCCAAAGTCTTCTCTCAACAAATACTGGGACCTGTGCCAAAAACTTCCAGAAGAATTATTCAACAAGGGTCCCTTATCTGTCTAGTGGGTTTGATCAAAAAAAGGATGTCCCTGAGCCCAGGTGTCTAATAACTGCATTCCTTTAATGTTCCAGCAAAATAAAGTACTCTTAAATATATAGGTAAATATAGCTCCCGTTTCCATCTTTTACTTTTGCTCA
Source organism: Apaloderma vittatum (assembly GCF_000703405.1). Taxonomy (NCBI): domain Eukaryota; kingdom Metazoa; phylum Chordata; class Aves; order Trogoniformes; family Trogonidae; genus Apaloderma; species Apaloderma vittatum. Next base: position 9,907 of record NW_009698188.1, read on the forward strand.
ATCACAATTACATGCTGTGTTTTCCCTATACCATGAAATACTGTGGCAAAATTTCCACTGTTTCTTTCTCCCTCCCTGCATAAGCACGAAAGATTATTCCAAACACAACACATGATGCAATATTTATGTTTCAGCCATCAGAACCCGATAAGACTGTCTTTAAAGAGCTGTGATCCATAAGCTCTCCTAAATACACCTGGGTTAACACATTCAAATCCTGACCTGGGACAAGATTAAAAACATCATATTCACATTCAGCACGACCTGAGGACTTGAAATCCTATGGCTGCAATAGACGTGTTGTGATTTTTAATGCTTTTTAGGTATCAAGATATCCATGTGGCCGCTGAACCGAAGAAAATGCTTCATTTTTGATAACCAGGTAATACCCATCTGAACACCTAAAGAAACCCTTGTTACTGTATCTGGAACACGTACTTGTACATGACACCGCAGAGCTCGAAAAGTCAGCAGCTCGTAATATTGTCAGTAGGGATCGCTCCAGGGACCCTGAAAGGTAAATTGGCTTCCAGTTCCCTTCCAGAACTCCCGCTATTCCTGAGCAAGTTCCAGACCTCATACTGATAAAAGGCAATTGTCACATATGGTAACACCTATTATCTTCCCGACATCCAGATGAGGGCACTAACTTTTTACACGGCAAAGTAAGTGTCGAAAACAGAGTGAGAGGAAGAGAGAAAAACATACATCCTCTTCTGGAGTCGAGGAAAAATGAAAATATATGGGTACGTGGGGCGGTTTATTCTGATCAATTAGCAGGCAAAACACAGCTTTGTCTCTTTCCCAGCCTCTCTAAAAAAACTTCCTCTAGTTTTTTGATGGTCTGTTTCTTCAGTTTCTAATTAGCACTTGTAACAGGGGGTTTAATCACAACATCCTTCCTTTCTCAGGCAAGTAGCTGGGTTATAGCCCTGCGATGCCAGTTCTTAGCTGGCTCAGCAGGTCTGATTACGTCTGTGCCCCGCAAACCCGTTCCCTTGAGGATCGTGAAATAGCAGTCGATGGCTAAATTGCCCCTACCCTAAGTAAAGTAATTTTTGCTTAGAACAAAAGAATTTCTGTGGAAAACCCACTACAATAGACTGCCTAGACTGTGACGAGTAGTACCTTTTAGGTCTCAAATTCTTTTGCCTTTCTCTGCAAAATTTCTCTTTGTCAGCATCTTTGCCGGCATGTTACCTTATTTCATCAGGCTTTTGGCTCTTTAGCCCTTGGCTGAGAGACGCTCCTGGACTTGGAAAGCAAAGCAGCAGCGGCGTTATGGAGACTGGAAGGTCACTGTGGCTCTTCTGACTCCCCATAGCCTCCCAAAATGCCAGGTCAATAAACAGTCAGAGGAGACCCAATACACATCACGTTCCATCTCCAATGCAGTCACACAAAGCCAACAATGCTCGTAAAATTTGCTGCCTCTCAGTATTCTTTATGTTATTGCGTATGGCTCTGCTCCTGTCACACAGCGGCGACCTACGAGAGGGACGGAGATTACCCCAGCACATGGAATTCTGTTTATAAGGTATGAGCTGTGAGATCTTGCCCAGAGTGGCTGATCAAACCACAAACAGACGGTACCACAAGTATATGAGCATAACCCATTGCCTCTCAGCAGAGCCTTTGGTGCGCATCACGTGGCTCCTTCAGTTAATTTAATCACTCAGTGGAGCAGAGATCATAAGGAACAAATGTATCTTTTGGTAATCTCTCATGCAAGCAAGCAAACAGAAAGGCTTCTAGTTGTTCCAATCTGCTTGAGTCCAAGTCTCCTGCCACTGTCCTCATTTTACCGTTCTCTTCCATGGTGTGGATGTATCGGGATAAGCCTAACATCCCACAGTATCATACTGGAAATCTCGGTAGGTTTGCATCCTTCTCCACATTCTCATGTCTTTAAGACCTAAAATATCCTACGCCAATCTGCTTACTGAGCATTTGACATGAAATCATCCTTTTTTTCTTTTTTTTTCCTGGATAACTTCTCTGTCACCAGGCTGGGTTATTTGAGAAAAATCTGAAATCCTCACTTGAGAAAAGAGAAATTGAAGTCCTCACTGATGGCAAGACCATCACCAAGCTCAAGTAGGTGCTCAAGTAGCTATTTCTTCTCATCATGCCGAGGGGTCTTGCGAGACTGGTGAGGTAGGGCAGTGAGTGTGTGTGCGCTAGGAAACGCCTTTTAACGGAGCCCAAAGGAATAGTCACGCAGCTTGTCCAAATCTATCTCCCCTCAGGTGCGGCAAAGACACGCCAAAGGCGAATGAAAAGCTGTGGTGTGGGCACACCTTACACATGATACACTGTAAACTGAATTTGGAAAGAATTTCCAAAGACAATATAAACGCAGCTACGTTGCCTAAGTTTAGCTGCTTAGCTTTAGCATCACGTGCCTGAGTATACTCGATGTTATCATACTTCAGTAATACTCACATGTAACTAGAACTGGAGAAAAATAAAAGTTGGAGATTTTGGATGTACTGAATGGATCTGATGGAGATAATAAGCAAACTTAGCCTCTGGGGTTTTAAAAACTGAAAAAGCTTTCATTTTCATTAACATCTGGCCTGTCTGATTCCATTTGGGAAGAGGTGATGAAATAACACCGAAAAGAGTTTGTTCCCTCTCAGTACTTCTAATTTAAACCGTGCATATAGAACTGCACTAAAACTCATTACTCTTCATGCAATCTTTAAAGAAATAGGCTAGTTCACGGTTTCTAATCGTATGGAGGTCAACATTTTAGAATGCACTGCTGTTTATTACCATCAAGTAACATTAAAACTTTCCAGAAAAAAAAAAGAAAAGAAAAGCACCCAATACTGTACTAAATTGCAGAAAGAAAAGTATTTTTCCCGGAGGATCCCTGGCTGAGGATGGTGCTCACCTTTTTAGACCAGGCAACCCCACGCTCCACCAACTTCAAGGACATTCTTAATAACCCAGCACAGCTCTCCAAGGATCCAATGTCCACCGGTGCAGAGGACAAACAAAAAAGGAAATAAGAGTAATACTTATTTCTTACTGTAAAGCATCTAGCAAACGTAACATTTTCCTCTAGCTAAACTCTGCAAGCGAACCGAATGTTATTATGCCAGCGTTCAGACTACAGTTCCAAACAGTATTCGCTTAGAAATGTAATAAAACACCTTATCCTTCACAATAATCTTTAAAGAAATAGGATTTTTTAAATGAAAGAGTTTAATAACGGAACATTAAAATTTGAAATGTAGTCTTCTTTGTGGAATAAAATAGAATGTTTTCGTCCTTCAAATTTAAGCGTACAAAAAAAAATAAATCTCAGTTTTAGGACCACCATCTGTGGTCACTACAACAATTTTAATTCCTGAGTCTTGTTCTTCAGTTTTTCTGTTGCAGTTACATTATTAAGTGAGCAAAACCTTCTTCTTTTTTCCTCTCTTTTTTTTTTAATGATGGATACTGCCATGACATTTGTTTCATGGATAACCAGCCCAACATCATTTTCTGACACTTGTCGCTATGCTAGCAACAGAAACAACCTGCAAAGAGATTTAGTATCAGAATATCTGGCAAGTGGGGAGAATTTCAGATTCTCTTTCTGTGCATTTTTACAGTTGTTTACCAGGTTTGTACACATATAGAAAGACCAATTAATTTGAACACTACAAGAACATATGAGCATTCCCTATGTAAAGATAATGAATGAATTCTGTAAGCAAATGCCCCTGTGAAATAAATTATTCGACCATTTCAGCAGACAGCTTGTCCTTTATCCAATGCTTCAGTGGAAAGCAGAAGAAAATGCAACCGGAGTAGCCTTGTACCGTAACATCTGTAAATCTTCTCTGAGCTATTTGGTGGCAATTTAAATGCCCTTAGGCATGCAGGCTGATGGTCTCGGTAATTGTTTTCCCAGTCATTTGGGAATCTCCTAATCATTCCTTAAATTTTGCATCAGCAACACCTGTACTCTCTCATCAGCTCACACTTTTGTGCCGCTTTTGGGACCATTGAGCAGAGCGAGCTGCTGATGTAACTCCAAATTCCACTGCAGAGAACGTGTGCACAGGCAGCGCTGTGTTCAGCAGAGAAGCTGCCTACACGCAAACGATGAATATTCACAAGTCGCTTCGTGCCGTGCAGATTTAGGTAGAGTTCCTTTGTGCTCTTAAAGAAATGCCAGCATTTTCTGTACGAGGTTTATATATCCATTGAGTAAATCCCAACAGCACTTAGGGAATACACATTTGGATGTAAGGAGCTATAGGCATTGAGCTGCTGCAGTAAATCCAAGTACAAAGTAATTGATTTATCCTGAGATGGATATCTTAACAGGTGAGTATTTTCCTGAATCCCACTCAGCCTCCTTTTGCATTTTACCATTGTTATAAGAGACAAGATAAATCCCAGAAACTTTATCAGTTACCGGATTTCTTTTCTCTTCATGTGACTGGCAAAGAAAATAAAAATTCTTCAAAATCAATCATTCTTTGTAAAGCTCTTAAGGACAATCTGCGGCCTCCCAGCAGTTTTATTCAGCCTCAGCCAGCTATGGCCCTTTTGTTTCTAATTAGATTTAATTCATTTTCAGTGTATCTTCATATATATATTCAATATTGCAGAAATCAGCACAGCTATACTTTCACCCCTTTCCTCATAGATTAGTCACACTTGGACAACAAGTACCTTTGCCACTGTCAGACCTGGAATCACCTTAGATGGAATGTCCCCAGTGGCTCGTTGACTTCAGCAGAGCTGTCACTGAGT
>NW_009698189.1:0-640 GCF_000703405.1 Apaloderma vittatum
ACGTATGATCCGAAGTCTGGAATAAGGAGCACAGCTGATAGTTTCATTTAGGAAATAAAGTATAGGAAGAGTAAAGCAGATTTGGGAGTGGACTGGAGAGGAGAAACGGGTAGCTCTTCACCTCTGGGTGGGCTGGTTGCAGGCTCAAAACCGCCAGAACATAAGCTATGAACTTTGACTGCTTCAGAGGCTAAAATTCAATGTGAATTTTCAAAAAAGTTGCCAAAGCCATGGATGGAAAAGCTATTCAAAACCGTTAGATATACGGATACCATCTGCTCCCACAAGGTCCCTGTGGTGCAAATCACTAGGACCTACAAGGGCACGTTGGAGAGGTATCCTTATTGTTCCTCCTTTTTTATGCTCATTTGCATCTGCAGTGGCTACTGCTCTAAGCAGAAGCATCCTGTGGTCACACCTTGTCTCCAGGAAAACCATTCAAAAAGTAAAAGTCTCAGACTGCAGCAGGTGGTGAGTGAAGATAATTGTAAATCACATCATCTCACAGAAACTGAATACACCACCAGCAAGAGTTACATGGGGTTTATTTTTTCTCTTTCAGGAGGGGTTGTTATATTAAACTATCTCATACTTCTGGGATATTTTCTGCTACTTTAGAGAGTTACTAAGCTGACTTAAG
>NW_009698190.1:0-20062 GCF_000703405.1 Apaloderma vittatum
TTTGCAAAGCCTAGCCATGATGATGATGAATATGCATGGTTAATTTGGGGCATGTGTCTGCTTCGGTCAAGACATGCATATATATATATATATATAAACATACACACACATATTCATGGTCTGGTACCTCGAGCAATACCAAGTCAGTGTGTTCCGGTGCATCAGGTACCCAGGTTACACCTCGTTACCTGAGACGCCTAGTGTAAAACCAACCCCTTACCCAATGTCTTGACAATCTAACAAGAGTGTTGGGAAAAGAATAACAGGTGAATAAACCTGGAAAACGGCAGTGTGCAGGGGGCATGAACTAGTTCTCAGATCTTCCACCAAATCCATGCTTTTAGTGGCGTCAGGCAGTGTGTGTGTACCCGCGACTCTCCAGAGCAAATTGGGCAAGCGAGTGGAGCAGCTGCCCCAGCACATTTGCAAGCCAACCTGTGTTTCAGGCCTTCCTCTTGAAATGCTCCTGTTTGCAAAGTGCTGTAATCCACTTGCAGAGATGGCTATGCTGTAGAAAAGAAAATAATATTATTGATTCAAAGTAACAAAGAAAAAAACCTGCTCTTCAGGGGAAGGTTCCTGGGGGACTGGATGACAGGGCCCTTATTAAACTGGCAGCACAAGATGAGAAATTACATATTGGATACAATTGCATTCATATAAAGAAATCAAAAATCTCTGAGAGGTCTTCAGAGATGGAAGAGGAAGGGGGAGATCACTGTTACTACTACAGATGGGCCATTCATGTTAAATGAAATAAAAGAGAATGGAAGTTATCATTGCAATTGTGCCCGACATGAGTTTTCTTTAGAGAAAATGATGTGGCTTGACACAATGTAACCTGACATAATGCGATGTGATGTTATAAATGAGAGGTACCATGGGTAGTTGTAATGTATAATTTGCCACATTACCTGTGCTGTGCCTGTGCCGTGGTTTGCTGAGTGCCCAAATTGCTTTCAAATGGCAAGCTTACCACATTGTGATGCGCAAAAGTAAGCTAGCACTTTTTTGGTGCTTCAGTCATAAGCTAAATAACACTAGGCACACAGACACACTTCCGTGCTTCAGGCTGATGCAAGGCACAGGTGCTGAACTGAGGAGCCGTAAAATACAAATTGGCATGTGAAAAAGTTCTCCACTACTGTCACAGCGATAGAAATAGAGCAGCGTCAGCTTTTGTTAGCTGCCGTGAGCCCAAGTCTCCACACTGCTGGTTCCAGCAGCCTCTAGTTCAATAAAAGCACGTTGTTGAAAGTTCATGATTTTTCTGGTAAATACTGCATTTTGACTAGTCTGATTCTAAGAAGGGGAATAGAAAACATACAAAGAAATGTGTCGCAGGATGAAATGGATGGGAGAGCATCACCTGTAAGGTGCATGAAGAAGGAGTTCTGCAGTGTTCAGCATTGACAGGGCTCCAAACTGGGTCCAGTTCTGGGGCTAATGATTGCTTGGCTAGCTTAACTTAATAGAAAACTTAGAAAAGGCAGACAGTTCCCCATCATCTGGAATAACAATGGATTGGGATCATCTAAGTAGCAGGAAAATCTGAGCCAGTCCAAGTGTGCCAGCATTCTCTGTGTACTTGCACAGAGAGACAATCTGGGTCCATCAGGGTTTATTAGCTCTAGTTCAGTGCCAGCGGTGCAGGACTGAGCTGTATCCTCTGTGCTCAGTCTAAGGCAAGACAGCACTCTGTAAAGTTCAAAATACCTTTTCAGCAAGGAATTTGGGGGACCTTGCATATCTGCAATGTCTGCACCATCCAGAAAAACCTGGCTGGCATCTAGACTTGCAAGAAGTCCCGCTGTCAAATGTTTCCACTGTAGCCTTCTCAGTTTTCCTCTAACAGCAGGTGCAAACTTGTGCTGCAGATACATGCTGTCTTCTGCAGCCTTCGTCCTCTCTGAGGGATGATGAATGACACGGGAGATATCCCCAGGTTCACACACCTGGATTTCTTCTCTGCATGCTGGGAAGGAGAATGATGTGAACTTTTTTACTTTCATCAGAACAAGGTAGGGCATTCCCACCAGCCCCACACTGGGAGCTGAGTCTCACCTCATAGTCATAGTCATAGATGGATTTCTGAGCTGGCCACAGCTTTTGCATTACTGGATCTTTCTTTAGCTTGTCTAGACCACAAGGACTTTGATTAAGTTGCCGTGCTAGTATCCATGCAGGGTTTCTATGCTAGATTACAGAAGAGCTAATTATTATTGTTAGACAAAGAATGTAAGTGATTTTTTTACTGCCTCTGTGCAAAGCATTTAAGAAGAAAAAAACCCCAAAATATCTCCCTCTGCTTGCCTTCTCAGAAATGTGTCTGGGATTTCTGTAAGTGTAGTTTGATTCCCATGCACATTTTTCTGATTCTTTGGAGAATAAATGCATTGTTCTAAAAGTTGTAATTACGAAGCTGTGTTATTACATAAAACAATAATTATTTCAATACAAATATTTTCAAAGCCAGCAAGCATAAAAGAAATCAAAATGTTCTTTTTCTCCCTGCCTTGTCCAGTGCTGAGTGGCTGGATTCCTGCCCATCCTGCGATAATATGCATTCATCACGCGTACCACAGCAGAGGCTTCTCTGCAGGCAGAGATATGGCAAACCAGAAACAATCTGTGACCAAATTTTTGATGGGTGCAAACTGTCACAGCTCTGTGGGTTTAGTGGCCAATTTAAATACCTTGGGTCTTTTTGGCCCCGAGTTTATGAAAGTAATTGGGTCTGAGACAGATAATTTTCCACACCCTTCTCCCTCTCTTCCCTGTTTTTTAGCTCTGGGAAGGCTCAGGATGAGGTGTGTTTCATGGCTGAAGCTGTTTACTAGCTCAGCTATTGCTTAAGCTACACTTGGTGTAGCACCTTCTGTTATTTCCACTTTGATCCCGTCTCCTTTTTGCTTCTGACTCTGCTAACCTTTGGCAAAACCAGAAATCAGTATCGTGTGTTGACCAGCTGGCTGAGAGATACCACATGTACAGGCATGGCTCCTGCAGAGCTGAGAGCTTTGCCAAGGATACATCAGAGGGTCTGGACAGAGACTGGCCATGGAATGGAGACAAAATCATGGCAGAGTCAGAAGAAAAGCTTTCGTTTGGGAACAGAAAGCCGGAGTGGTCTCCATTAACTCCTGCAGAGGAGGAAAATCAGATAAAGTGCTGGTGTGTTTTGAAAAAACCTGAAAACAAACAACAAATCCACAAACAGAAACCTGCTAAAAGTCAAACAACAACAAAAACCCACAACCACCCGTAGGTGCTTTCTCTAAGCTTAGTGATACCTTGTGCACACCGTGAGCCCTGGGTCATCTCTTCATGTGCCTGTTCTTTCAAGGCTTTCAGCTGCTGCTCTTGAGTTTGAGATAAAGGGAAGCATCTCTGGGGTGGTGGCTTTTTTTAGACTTGTCCTTGAATTCACAGTCTGAGTTTTAAACTTCACAAAGCTCCCTGATACTCACGGCCCAAGTAATGATGTTGCTGGCCCAAGTAATGATGTTGCTGGCCCAGGAAAGCTGCCTGGGAACACAGAAAGTGTTCGCAGCCAGCACCAGGACCTGATGGAGTTTGGGTAGGGCAGGGTAACTGGTGCTGCTCAGACCCTGTCTCTGTTTCCACAGAAACTGTTCTTCATCCCAAGCTAAGATAAAGGTCCTTTGGGTATATGTGTGTCCTTGCCCCTGGGTAACACCCAGCAAAATGAACTGGGCAGTACTGGAATTGGGGGGAGCCACGCAAACCTCACCTGTGAAGCCAGCTCAAAACTGGCAAATGGTTGTGGTGAGAAGGAAAGATGTGCATATTAGAAATGTTAAAATTATTCATTTTGTGAAGCTGAATTACTTGATTGCCCTGATATTTATATATATATATATATTTTTAAAAGTACTGTAAAACTTTTTGTTTCAAAACAGCTTTTAGCTGTTTAAAAAAACCTGACCTGGGTAAAATGCGGAGAAAAGCGATAAGCAAAACAATCACAAAACCTCCAAACAAAACAGACCTTGTGCATCTATTGTGACTTTTCACTTTGACTGCAAATGGATGTTTTCAATTTCACTCAACATCCTTTCCCCTGCTTTATTGTGCACTCCTCCCGCAAATCATACCTATCAAAACTGAAGTGATATTTTCTTCTCTGCGCATTTTCCACTTGGCCAAATTGGTTCTCGCTCAGCCATACTCTGTGATGTCCTTCTGTGGTGGTGCTCCTGTGAAGGATGCAGGGGGCCTGCTACTGGCTCAGGGAGTGCTGCCTTCAGTCACTGTCACCAAGCACGACACACAAAGTCTGTGGAATCCTGTGACTCCATCCTCTCCCTTCGCTGTGGGAAAACTTGAGACTCCTGTGTTAAATCTCTCAAGCTCTTTTACTGGCTGTTTTTCATGTAAGGGTAAACAGGTTGAGCAGATAGTTTTGAGAAAGCTTGGAGGGCAGAAGATACTGGTTTTATTCCTCTGACTGTAAAGGGGAAGAGAATATAGATTTAAAGCCTCTGAAGATTTAAAAAAATACTTAGATTTTCAAAAGTCCAGAAGTTCTTAAAAATAAATAAATAAATAAAGCTAGCAAACAGAATGCCCTCCCTTTTCACTTTCTGCTACTGTGGGTTGTGTGTGACTTGACAGAAGATTATGATTTTTTTAGGGACAATGAGCACCTACAGTGCCTGTGTTCAGACAGATTTCCACTTGGTTGCTGTGATGGCAAATCAAGACCTAGTTATTTAGAACCAAAATCACTGGAATTGAAAGCTGCCTGAAAAAGCTGGCCTCTGAGTTGTGTACCGGGTACAGAACCAAGGCAGCACTTCCTTCAGAGAACTACCACGTGGCCAGCATGCTGAGTATTTTTTTCACTCTTGCAGTGTAAAATATTAAGAGAAGGGTCAAGAGTTGATGCAGAAAGTCATTCTCCCATTCTGTGAGGGAGGTAGCAACTGCTTTTCACTCTCCAGCAGGAAAACGTGAAAGGAAAAATGAGCAGAGTACCAAAGTGAAAATTTTTACCACATGATTCTTCTGGATGCTCGTTTGGTACCAAAATGTCAGTATCAGGACCTGTTAACAGTAAGTTTCAGAAGTTTCAGAAGCTTTCAAACAGGAGAGGGTTAAGGAAAGTCAAACTTTTGTCTTGTGCTGTCCTTGACTTTGATGTATTGGAGGACTTGAGGGAAGTAACACCATTCTGTAGTCACAAAAGTATCTGTGTATATTTTCCTTTGAGAAGATTAAAAAATATCAGTATAATTAAACGAGTTACTCCTTTTAAAAGTTCAGGGTGATATTATCTAATTGTAACTCGTGTATTCTGACAGAGAAACAAAAGATGCTGATTGCTTGTTCTTTGTTGTACTGTTACCTGTAAAGCTTCTTTGTTTCACGTGTTACCAGTATACACTTCTATGTTGTTCCCAGCCCTGCTCTGCGAAATACTGCACAGTCTTAAAACTAAGAGATGTTCCCTGCCCCGGATACCTTTTTACATTTCTATTACTATTACTATGCACCATTTTATCCTTCTCCTGGTAACTCACTGAAATTGAGAGTGGGATTCAGCTCTAGTGGAAGTGAACAATCAGATTCAGTCCTGAGCACATGCCATCCATGGTCTGACAAGAAATCATCTGGGGAAGAGGAAGGTTCAGCTTTGTTTTTAATGAATAGCAAAGCTGATCATATCTGCAGGGGTCAACAGTGGTGGGTGGAGGTGGGAAGGATTCTACCGCACTGTGGCAATTGCGTTTCCTTCACGTGTGGGTGTAAAGGGCACAGGACAGAAAGAATTCAGTAATATTCAAGTTCTTATGTTAAAATGCTTACAGCAAGGCTTTGTTTCAGTCAAGCCAGCTATAAAGTCAGAGTGCTTTTGGAAAAAAATAATCCCCAAATGGTGTGAAAACATACTGAAAAAGCTCATGTTAATGGACGAGAAGCTTTTTGTCTTTTTTTTTCTTCCTCCCAGTGGAAATGAATATGTGTTAAACCCCCTCCACATTAATCTTTGCTTAATAGTGTAAAAATATGCAGACTTTCCTATTAAGTATTCATGAACGCTAACACTGAAGAAAAGAAAAATCTCTTGCTTGCTTGCTAGTGTTTTGTATTTTGTATGTAGTAAAAGGGCACGACCCCCTGAGAACCTGAGTGAGGGCCGTGATGATTGCTTACTTGTTGGTGTCCCCAGAGAGGAGCTGCTGCAACATGGGCTCTCCTAATCCACTTCAGTGCAAAGCCCTCTGGTTTGATTTAAAATCTGTCTGGATAGCCTGCGAGGAGCAACCATGTGTTTAATTACTGAGGCACAGCCTCAGTAATTAATTATCAGTAGCCAAATGATAAACAGGCACATCAGCTGATTCCAAAGTCCATGCAGTGACATCAAACTGAGCCTCAAATAAGTACGTATCTGGACTTTCTACTTGAGGTTTCCTAACATCTTCTAAAAGTAGATATTGTTTTTTCTCTTCTGGTATTTAAAGGGAGATACAGAAAGGTTAAGTGATTTGCACAAGGTTATTTTAAGTCTAGAAGCTAGGAAGAGAATTCAGTTATTTCGCTAAATCTACTTCTTAGATAAAACTTTCTCATCTACCCAGACTGATTTTTGCATAAAACATGAATCAAGAAAGGCCTTATTATTTTTGTCTCAAAGTAATGTATCCATATTTAGTGAGGGGAAAATACCAAAATCTGTCTTTTCCAGCTATTTGACTGACAGACTTCTGCTGTGCTTTTAAGAAGTTTTATAACATTGATGTTTATTAAACTAGTGTGGATATATGTATGTATATACACACATGGCTTTCTCTGCATGCAGATTTTCTGCACATGGAGGTATTTGAGAAATCAAACAACTGAAATATTAAAATAGTGACACTTCAGTAATGCTGAGGGGTCCCTACCACTGCCCAGGTTATATAATATAATCGAATGTAAAATTGTTACAGTAGGTATAAATTATCATGGGAGTTTGTTCTTTCTTAAATTTATTATTTTCAAGATAATCAGACCTTCTCCATTACGTTGGTGCTGTTTCCTCATGATTTTGTTGTTTAGCTTCAAGTTGGCAAGGAGAGTCTGAGACTACGACTGTCAGTTAAATACAAATACCAAAACCACATTGGTGACACTGGAAGCAGCACAAAGATGGGGGCAGTTTTTATCTCATGTCTCTTAGTATCCTGGTAACATTTTTCTTAAAACTCCAGATCCTGGAGATGTGCAAATGAATAGTGCCAATGAGTTGAAGAATCAGATGGATGAAAGGAATCCTGGTTTTGTGTGGTAGAATATGATTCTTAATGCTAATGCTTGGATCAGCACCGGAAATACTTTCCTGGGATATGCTACTGATTCAGCATAAGCACTAGGTGTTTTGCAAGGAGTTGTGGTGGGGTGAAAAACGTAGAATCTCTAACGTGAAAGAACAGCAACACAATTAAAGGTCCTGGGAGAAACTAAATTGCAAACATCAGTAGGTGAAACTAGTTACCTAAAGCCTGTAAATGAAGAGTCCTCCCTGTGTTATGGTAATAGTTCATTAGAGATAAAGCAACATCTCAGGAGCTGGTGTACGCAAACCTAAGTATTTCAAGAAAGTTGACTTGGATTAGATTTCACAATTCTCTTTTGCAGAGTCTCTTGCACTCTTAAGAATCGTTATATTTCGCTTGGCTTTTAATGGATGATGTGCGTAGGCACTCAAAATCCCCAAGCCCCAGGGTCAGGAATTAAGCTAAATGACCAGAGTATAGTCTCTGTATCATAACTTTTGTTCAAATAAACATTTAGACTCTTGAAATAAAGGTGAGAGGAAGAGAAGAGCACGGTCAGTGTAGAGATCAGGACCTGGCCAGGTATGAGAAAGGTGACCATCAGCTTTTTGCAGTCTGTTTCTTTCCACCATCTTGCTGCCTGACATCATACACATTTTCTTTTTTTCTGCAGGGTCTTTATAGAGCAGCGAGCCTCTCTTGCCTCCCTGCCTGTTGGCTGACGACTGCTACACCTGTGTTTCCTTCCATTAGTCACAGCTTGGCTGGCAGCGGCCTAACGGCACCCAGTTGACAAGAAACAACTTAGAGACTCATTCTGTGTCTCAGGAATAAACTGGGATTATTGAACTATTATTTCCGCCCCCCCCCGATGTGATCTCTTCCTTCATGGGCAGCAGGAGAAAAGACACAACAAGCTAAACTAGATTAAGGGATTTCCTCTTATTCCCAGCTCTTATTTTCATCTGTTCTTGCTGTTTTCCCCCCTGCAGTGCTGTGGAACTGCTGTTATGCTTTACCTTGCAGTTAACCTTTTGAGAGAGAAATGCAGGAACGTGAGTCCTTTCTCCTGCTTGAGGGGAGACAGAAAATGCAAGGTTATGGAAAGTAGAGGGAAATTAGGATGTTAAGGGCTATTGCTTATGGAGGAGTCTGCCTTGTAGACTCCTTGCATAGAGGATGCACAGCTGAGTGAGGCATGTATGGACTTATTTTGCATTTTTTTCCTTTCAACCCTATGGGGTTTGGTTTGTGGGTTTTGGTGTTTTTTCTTAGGGAGGTGCTTGCAATGACAAGAGATCCGTGAGACCACATAGAAAAAGGGAAAAGGTATCCTATGTCCTGATAGGATATTTGCCTGGAAATTCTGGTATTCTGCTCCCTCAAAAAATCAATTATTTTATGTTGTGATTAGTTTGTATAAGATGCAATCTTGACATCTTATGGTATAGTGCAGGTAATCCAGGGAGAGCCGAGCAGGGTTGTTTTGTTTACACAGAATTGCAACTTTGATGGAATGTACCTATTGTCCACCTAAGTCTTTCATTAGAACTGTAGATCCTGTTCTGAGACTGGCCCTGGGTACTTTTTTCTAGACTAGAATGAGATACATTTGATGAACAACTTGCATGTGTTTTTAGGCACCTAAATTTACATTTAGTTTTGTGGAAGACAATGGTTAGTCATTCTCTTCAAGTATTAATTTCTTTACTCCTTTTCCTCCTGCTTGTAATGTCTTAAAAGTCCGTCCAAGCTAATTTGCATTGGCCCTTGGAACATCAAATTTTTAGCTGTATTCTGTAATCAACCATACGAGAAATCAGTGGCTGGGTTCTTCCTGATTTAAGCAATTTTTTTCAGCAGAGCCAGAGAGATTTGCCATACTATTCTGTGGGGCAGGGTTAGGCTGCAGCTGTGGCTAGATCTCAGGTTTCCAGCCTTCCCAGGTTACCTAATGAAATGGCAGCAAATGAAGTATTTTAAAATGCAAGATGAACCTGTTTTCTTATGAGAGTGCTCTGTTGAATAAAATAATTTGGAATGCATGTGACAGGGTGGAGTGTCACAAATTATGGTGTTTCACTGTGGAAATAAATAGTAAACCAATAGGAACTGAGCATACTTCACCATCTCGTAAAGCTTAGCATTCTTCATGGACCTTCCCACCTCCATTAGACGCTGTGATTAAGAAGTGGGCCATGAAACTGTTCCGACATAGAAAATTAAATAGAGTTTTGAAGATGTCACTTGAAAGTGTCTGTCAATTGTCTATCATCCCTAATTAAAGAAAAAGAGAAATGAAGGTGACCATTTGATATTTGGCTGCAGAACACTCTGAAGGGACAGTCTCCTGGGATAAAGAATTTCAATGACTGTGTGCTTTCCCTGTGTGTTTAGCCCTTTGCCTGCATTTTCCACATAACTGCGTTACAGGTTATCAGCTTTCTCTCTCTGTAACCAGCTCAGCACCGACACGGGCGTCAGGGCTCTGAGAAAAACTCCTGGCTTTAATCAGCAGGCCCATGGCTCTAGCTACCAAACTGTTCTTTACTCTTCACAGTATTTGCTCAAAAGGAAAACGTGTGAGTCACTACCACTGCGTTCTTTCATAGCTGAAATGAAATCCCTGTGTTTTCCCTCTTATTTTGTTCTACCCAGATCCTCTGATGCTGGGCTGTGGGACCCAAAGCGTATTTGATATCCAAAGCATGTTTGTGTTCACAAGAGATGCAGAGAAAACCTTCCTTCTTGGGATCTCACAACAGGCTTCGGCTCAGTCAGCATGCTCCAGCGCTGAGCCCTGGCAGAAACCCTCAACTGCTTTGCTGGAGTCACCTCTAACTTAATTTTACTGACTAATATTCTCTCTGGGCCCAGTGTTACAGCTATTTTGGCCCTTTCCCCCCATGTGAGAGGTTTACCCCACACTTACAAGGCTTATAGGTAGATTTTTATTGACCCCAGGCTGATATTCCTATTTCTAATGGTCAGGCTGCAGCAGGTGTGATTACGCCTCCTCTTCACCTGGCTCTAAATTAATTGGCCTAATTTAAAATTCTAGCAGGTGGCTTTGTTGCCTCAAATAGGTAGAAGAGAGCATCAGGGTGTGGTGACTTGCTGGTCAAGTCTGTGGGAGCAGGGACTCCTGGTGGAAGTTTCTCCATCCTCAGGTTCAAGACACAACACACTCTGGCTCAATGGCTCTCCTTCAGAACCCTGTGGCTGAAAGGTAACTTGAGCTGCCTTTCTAATTCTCTGCAAAACTTTTTAAAGCCAATCTGTTTGTGCTGTGGAGCTCACTAGTAAGCTGGGGTGGGGAGGAGGGAAGGGAGTTATTTTTGCAGTGTTTTCTCCTGAATGGTAACAACTGAATTAACTTCTGATATAAAAACCAAACAAAGTGGTATGTTTATAGCTGTAAGACTCCAGATGACAATGCCATCAAAACAAATCTATTTATTTATTTTCTCTCCTTTCTTTTTTTTGACACACCTAGTGGCAGCTGCTCTGAATCCTGGCTCATTTCAGCACTGGCTGAAATGATCTTACTGGCAGGGAAAAAAAAAACAGAAGAAAGATGTTTGTGCTGATATACAAAAAGCCTCATTTGTAGACTTGTTCCACATTGTCTCCTTGTTGCTTTCTATTGTTTGACTTCTGTTTCTTGCTTCTGAAATTTCTGTTGCTATTTCAAGATTTTCTGCAAAGTGGTCTCTGTCTTTGATCTTGTTTTGTTTGTTCTCAGTGTTTTTGCAATCCAAGCAGAAGCAAATGTTATTTGGAAAACAGTAAGTTTGAACCTTTTGGTGATTGCTTATTGCTGCTAGAAATTCAGAACATACTTTATTATTATTTATTTGGAATACTGCTTATTCTTGTACAATCTTTGAGAAAAAACCAGACTGTTGTTGGCTTTTTTTAAAAAAGGATTTTCGTCTCTGAAGAAAAGTATGGTGCTATTAATTGAAAGACTTACTAAGTGAAGCAGTTTCAGCTGGCAGGGTTGTTTGGTGATTGCTACTGTTCTGTGCTTAGTTCCCAGAACCTAAAATTAGAACCCTAAATCCAGACCTGCATGTTTCAGTGATCTGGCCTGAGTTTATTTGGGTGGATGCTGTTGCAACACTAAAAGTGTTTCTCATTCCAATAATTGCTTTACTGTAAAAATTGCCAGTGATTCTTAACTCCCTTTGAATGTTGCCTGGGAGATGAGGTTCTGTTAGTGTTTAGTAACTGTGAGCACAACAAAACTGTCCATGTCTGATGGCATCAAGTGGCCTGGGATCTCAGCAGAGCTAAAGTTCTAGTTGTAGCAAGTCTTAACAACATATGATGATGATATGTTTATATCTTGTCATGTTTTTTATATATATATAGTTGTATGTTACATCTTGTTGTATGTATTGTTGTTGTATATAATACTCCCTGTTACGTGTAAATTCCCACAGTAATGGCCATCTTCTAGGGAAATCTGGAATGAATCTTTACGTTTTTCTGGAAAAGGACTAATTAGCAGCTGATAGATTTAACTGCATGTAATCTATGGGATAAAATAGGAAGAAAAAAAAAAAGCTGTAGAAAGGAAAACTTTTCAGTTATCTCCCTACTGCCCTGCCTCAATGATAAAGCTTGGAAACTGTTGCATTTGTTGGATGCTTTTGTTTTCAGTTGTGCTTGTCTTATTTGTGAGGAGTTCCAGTCTCTTTTCTGGAAACTTCAGCTATAAGAACTATTTGTGATGGTTTGTTTATCTTGCAATAGGCTGAAAGAAAAAGGTAGCATTATGCTTTTATTCCTGTAAGGAGCTGGCAGTGTGCTATGTGTGTTGTGAAAGGGTAGGTAAGAATGGCTCAGAGTGAAATAAGTTTGCAAATTATTTTTCACTTGCCCTTTAACCACTTGATCTTTGACTTGTGTTTGTTAAACCTTGTTAAATGTTAGTGTCAAAATGTGCTACAAGATGCTATTTGCTGTAGATAGATGTCACTTTCTTAGTTAAATTGTGAGACTTACTAGTGCAGCAAACAGATATAGTTAATATCTGTATTTTTTCACACCGAGAGAAAATGGGGGAAGAAACCCACAGAGCCTTAAACCTTAAGAAAAGGTGGCTAAAGTACCTCTTTCATCTTTTAAGAAAGGACACTAATAAGGGTTATGGCCAAAGGTATGAAAATTCCTTGTGAGTCACTTATAACAACTCATTCAATAACAAGGAAAAATCATTTTTCTGGAAACTGCTTCTTTGCTCTCTTGCTGAGATACTGCATTGAAACCTGATTTTTCTGCAGAGGAAAGAATATTGAAGCTGGAAAGGTAGAACTTTACCTTTGCAGCAGCTGAGCTCGCTGTCACAAAACATTTGTTTACAGTTAATTTAGGTAGGAAAAAAAATTGCCTATGCTATATTTGGCATTGACAATGCCAGCAGAGGCTCCATGTTGTCAAAATGAATGGAAATCATGTAATTGCAGAACTGGGACTAGTGGTGGCTGCTGAGCTTTGCCAAACCATGGAGGGGGACAGTGCTCTAAAAACATCTCAGCTGCAGCTTGGACCCTTGAAAGCAGCAGCTTGTTGGCATCACTGCCAAGTTCTGATGAGCAAAATGTGCAGCATGTAACTACAAGTATTCCACCTTTCTGTGGACAACTTGTATGTAATGTCATAAGTTTGTTTT
Source organism: Apaloderma vittatum (assembly GCF_000703405.1). Taxonomy (NCBI): domain Eukaryota; kingdom Metazoa; phylum Chordata; class Aves; order Trogoniformes; family Trogonidae; genus Apaloderma; species Apaloderma vittatum. The sequence goes on from NW_009698190.1 coordinate 12,967, forward strand.
AAGAAAATTGGCAAAGATTTAATGCTTAGGTGTCTTAGGCTGATGTGTCCTATAACCAAAACTTGACTGCCTTGGTAAGAAGAGTCAGGGAAGGTGAGCATCTCACACGTGCTGAAGGTGGGATACTGGGCAACTTCAAGGTCTCTGGATGGTGATCTCTGTGGATTTGTAGGGTTTGTGAGGATTCTGGTGAAGTGAGAGCTAGAGGCTTGAGATACTTGAGCTTATTTTGCAGAGGAGCCACAGCAGTTGTGAGGTGGAGTAACTTTTAATCTGTGCTTAACTCAACCGAGGTTGCGGTTTGTTCCAGCTGAGGGGAACAGATCTTGCTATCTTTGTCCCTAGTTTAAATGCAAGAGCACTCCAGGCCTTTGAACACGACAGTCAGGTGTGGGAACTGTATAAAACAAGCCTTTAGCCATGTCTGGTTAGCTGTGGGAGAGCTAGTCTTAAACTAGTAATTTCCCCTCCTTCCTCTTTTTCCACAGAGCACCTCTTGGGTCAGTCAGATATTGCATGTGTACAGTGTTAATACACTGCTTCAGAGCAGTACCAGATCAACCTGTGTTTCTTCAAAAACAGAGATGTAATTCATACGCAGAGACAACTGTGGTAATAATCAGATGTTATTGTTTTTCTCTCACAATGGTCCCATAATGTATTTTTGTAGTGGAAGATGTCCTGCTGCCACAGAGCATGCACCCTCCTGCAGTGCACGGGAATGATTTTTGTCATGAGCTACAGCTGGGTCCCTTAGCCTCATGCAGCACAGAGCCTGAATCATCTGTTCAATAACTACTTTTTAGACTTTATCAAATCATATCTAACCACTGTTTTTACAAGAAGTTTGTTTACTGGGTGAGGCTTCCTCCTCTGGTTTGAATGTTCATGTTGGCAAACCCCTGAATATGGATATGGATTTATATCTCATAGCTAGCTCTCCTTTCCTGGTGGGAAGAACATGGAGAGAGAAAGGATTACAGTTTACCCCTATGCTGGTATGAGGCTCTTGGTTCAGACAGGAAAACAGCACCATACTTTGCCAGAAATCATGAAATAAGAGCAATTTGTTTGGTTCTAGCAGAGCTGGCCTTGAAACCATGTCTTTATTCACTCATTTTCACCCCAAAACAGTGGCAATTCTGAACTGGGCTACAAAGGCATGCCTCTCCCTCAGAGTGTGCAACTGAAATATTGCAATATTTTGCTTATTAAGCTTGGTGTGCTCCCTGGGATCCCCAACGGCTGCTATGTGAAGCTGACAAGGGTTTACGATTTTGCCACTGTTAATCAGTGGGGGTTACTAAAAGGATTATATTGGTTTTGGTCAGCAATTTTGTGGACGATTCCCCAGTGAATTGGAGGCTGTCCTGGGAGACACAGGTGACTCCGAAACCTTGGAGATCCTAGTGTCCAGCTCATTGCTGAGGAGCCAGGTAAATAAACAGCTACAAAACAGGCAGATTTCCAGCCCTGCTTGTGTTGCGTCAAAAAGAAAAGTGTTGCCGTGAAATGTTAGCATTTGACAAAATTGCAGTTTTATGACGGAATAAAAAACAGTTAGAAAATTTTTCATATCCAGATTTTGATCTCGCTTGCGTCTGTGTGGGAACAACCTGCTCTTTGGCTGAACAGGTAAAAAACCTCCAAGTTTATCTCTGCCTGAGAAGCAAACCATAGCAATGTGCTTTTTCCTCATTAGGCCTTATTAAACTGAGCCTCACGCTGTATTGATCACAGATGTGTAGTTTCTCGCTGTATTGGAAAGCAGACAAATTTCTGTTTACAACTTAGAGCGAGTTCCTTGGAGGTGTAGTCAGTGAAGGTATGTTCCCTCTCTTGGACGGTGCCCATACAGCAGTGTGTTCTCGTGTCTTCATGTGCGCAAGCAAGGGCGAATGCTTGTGACTTGCTGTGTGTGTGGAAATAGGTGTAGCTATAACTGTGTTGCTTCCACAGGCTAGGGAAATTGTGCTTTAATTTTAAATTTAAAATCTGATTTCTGTTGTTTAAAAGGGGAGCATTTGGAAGTAAGTGCCACTGTTTGTATGCTTCTTTAAAGCAATGGTAATCTACACTGGCATACCTCAATTCTATTGGAACACTTTTTTTTTTTTTTAAATCAAGGGATAGTTTCTTATTTAATCAGCTACTTTGCAACAAATGACCTGGAAACAAAATGTAATCCAGTGAGCTTTCCCTTATAGCAAATTCCTCTAAAATAAAATGATACTAGCAGCAACTACGTTCTTTCCTATCATCACCATTTACGCTGTACTTTACTTTGTTTTCTTTTTCTTTAATTTTTTTTTTAATGTTTGATTGCATGGAATTTTGTGAAGGTAAATAGTTTAATTTTTGGTGAGAAGACTGCTGAGTTCCTCTGAAAGCCCTACATTCCTAGTAAGTCATTAAACTAAGAGTGTGTTTTGTTTCATGTCAGTAGTTCTGTATGTTGGTGTAGCTGTTCGAGGCTTTCATAGCCCCAAGGTCCCCTGGGTGTTCATTTGTGGTATTTTAACCTAAGTTGTCTTTGGCTTCTGTTCTTTGTCTTGATACAGAGTTTTCAGGAGTTGCTGCAGAGATGTACTTAAAGGGGAATAATAAAAAACCCACACCCAAACAGACCCAAAAGCCAACCATCCAGTTGAACCTCAAAACAAAACCCAAAGCAGCATATTAATGGTATTTTTCTCCCCAGATTTGCTGATTTTGCAAACATTTTTAATGATGGTCTATTGAAGTTTATATCTGAACGTCTGTCTGAGATCTCTCAGATGTCTTGAGGAATACTGGAACTAATCCTTCAGCTGATCAATAGTTGGCAATTTTAACAACAAAAGTTGTTTGAGAAACATTTTTTAGAAGGCCATAAACAAGAAGGAAAGCCTGAAGTATATTGTTAGTATTAATAAACTATTAATCTACAGTATCCCTCTATGCTGAAGTCACTCTATAGAGAATTCTGCTGTGGATATTATTTTTCATAGCAAATTCATCTCATAAAACTAAAGACTAGCTGTCAGAGAAAAATACTGTGATTTATAACCTTATTTAGGGCTATCATATCTTTGTGTATACTCTCACTTGTTCATGGACTTTGGTTGTGGATTCCATATGTGTGAATTGTTTGTACTTGCATCTTCAGTACTTTGGTTACGTCCTAATGCACTGGTTTTTCCTACACATGTTCTACCCAGCACATGTGTCATTATTTCTTTTCAGGAAATCATATCTAAATATTTCTTCCTGGTTTTATCTTGGGCATGGTTGGATGGTCCAGCTTTGGTTTTGCAGCTGTCAGGCTTTGTTTCTCTCCCCTATAACTTGTTGGAGCTTACAGTGGCAGTTTCACAGAAGGTAAATCTGACAATATGTAAAGGACCATTTGGAGAAAAGGGAAGGAGGGAGAGGGCGAGGAAGGGAAGGAGGAAGAAACTTGTCACTAGACAGGCTCAGTACTTTTTTTTCTTTTTATCACTTTAAGAACTTCAGGCAAGAGTGGTGCTTGAAATTGGCTTCCCCTGGTCTAGGAGAAGGAATGTTGGTTACGAAGTGTGAAATTTTGGCTTTGGTCCTGACCCAGGTGGATCATCTAAAAACTAAATTGTTTTGCATCTCTGTACCTTTCTCTCTTTCCCACCGACGGTTATTACTGTGCAGCTTGAAGGCTAAGCAGTTTGTGTGGTGCTGGTAGGAGCTAGAAGGCTCCATATTGTGCATACAAATTTCCAGACAAGCAGCCCTACTCAATTAGTGTTGTTAAGACAGATATTCAGGTTAAAATATTGTTTATAGAAGAATACTATAGCAGATGCAGAGGGAAGAAACATACTACTTAATGAAGCTTTGTGACTATCTTGTTGCAGTGAAGTGTCATTCCATTAAAAAGAAATCCATTCAGAAACTTCCAGTGGGCTCAAAATACCTCTGTGCCTTGATAATTTCTAGCCAACACAGCTTGTATAAATGCAGCCCTTTGACACAAAACCAACCTGAAATGTATTGAACTCCTTGGAGCTGGAGATTTCATTGTGTCAGTAACCCACTGTGTATATTGTGCTGAAAAAATCCAAAACCTGGCATTGAAAGATTAAATCAACCTGGCTTGCTTCTTAGAACATTCTCCAATCAGGCTCCTATTCAACACACAATGTCGTTGCTGACATTACTAAAGTTCATAATGACATATTTTTCTTGCTGCAATGGAGGAACATTTTTATTTAAAAAATACTTGTACTATTTATCAACCTTAATAAGGCCTTGAATGTTGCGAATCAAGAAATTCTTGTCAAGTGACTTTTTTAAAAGACATGTAGTGGTCTGGCTGTTTGTACAGGAATGGGAGGTTGGTTACTGGTTCAGGTTATATTTTGCTCAGCGCTGAGTGACTTAAGAGTGTAGTGTCTCTAAATTGAGATTGGCTGTTCAGCTCAACTAATATTAAATTTTTGTAAGGGAAATTGCTTGCTAAGTGATTTCCCTCCCTTCATACCTCTTATTACATGTATAATTCTAATGACTCCTGATGTATGAAAGGCAATCCTAGAAAATGAAAAGAATTGCCTTGGCATTTGCAAGAGTGGCTCTTGGTGTGCAGGTGCAAGAGCCTAGAGGGACAGCTGTGATGAGCAGAAATCCTGAAGTAAGGCAAGGGAGTCAAATGGGTATTCACTGGAATACAGAATAGGGATGCTTCTTGACTGTGGGTGTAAGCAACTGTTAAATCAGAATTCACGGTTATTTGCTTGGTCGCTGTCCAGCTTTGGCCTGTTAATTTCAAGCTCCAAAGTTCTTTTTTTGTGAAATTATCTGAATAGTTTATTTTTTGCTAGACTTCTAACTGCTGGATGACTCAAGTCCTTGGCCTGTTCTAACATTATAAGACTTGCAAAATTATCTTAGCTACATTCTTGACACTTACTTAGGAGTCTGAATTTTATTGAAAATCAGTAAGACTGCATAATTTGCCTCTGAAAAATCACAGAACATTAGGGGTTGGAAGGGACCTCAAAAAGATCATCTAGTTCAACCCCCATGCAGGGTCATCCAAAGTACAGGTAGGTTTTGAATGTCTCCAGACAAGAAAACTCCACAACCCTCTCTACAGGTCAGTCGCCCTTGTCTTTATCCCAGGGAAAAGAGATGAAGCAGTTTCCCCTGGAAGCCATTTCAAACACATCAAGGAAAAGAAGATAGGTGCTGGGTGGAGTGACTGATAGGCTGCCCAGGGAGAGAGGCTGTGGCATCTCCATCCTTGGAGTTACTCAAAATTCAGATGCAGCCCTCAGCAGTCTGCTCTCATTGACCCTTCCAAGCCAGAGGGGTTGGATGAGACAATCTCCAGAGGTCTCTTCCTACCTTTACAGTTCTGTGATTCTGTCTGTTAAATAGAGAAAAAGTTGAAGGAACTGATCTGCTCATAGCCATTCCATGCACGCAGGAAGTTAAGTCAGCAAACGGTTTTGTTGTTTTTTTTTTTTAATAGCTTAATTTGATCACATCAGAATTGAATATGCTGAATTGTATTTCTCTTGAATTATGTGTGGTATCCTGGTAAATTCACTTTTCTGCATAGATCTAGAAAAGTTGGCCAGTTATTATTCCAGACTTAATTTGACTTCTCTCACTATTTTTAACAGCTCTTGTACTTAATTTCTGAGCTCAAGAGTTGCTGCCTTATGTAATCGCTGTATTAACAGTCTACAGTTTTTGTTTCTTGAAATAATTCTGTTAAGTTGTGTTAGCAGAAAGGCTTGCTACTTTGAATTCAAACATCCTAATGCATTTTCTCCTATAAATCTAAGATAATTGTATTTTAGGGTTTTTTTCAGTATGTGTCCAGATAGCAGTAAATACTGACATGGAATAGTTTTCATTCTCAAATGTTCTAAATTTGTTGGCTAATTAATATTCACAATGCTCTTGGGATATTCGTATATTTAATTATCCTCATTTTATAAGCTCTGGGAATATGAAACATTGTCACATGGGACCTAACAAGCCTTCACTTTTTTCTTTTTTGCATTGATGCCTCGGTACCAAAAAATTGATTTCCGGCTTGACAGTGTACAAGTAAAAGAGAAACGACCCTGAACTGAGTCAAGACCTTCTTTAGCATCTAGTCTGCTCTAAGCAGAAAGCTTTTTTTCAGCCATGAGCTTCCTTTTATTCCATGACACCACCAGTGATGAAATTTGTCTTGGAGAGGACACAAATAGAATGTCATTGGTCCATTTCTTGTGAAGGTTGTTGCAAAGTTTTTACTTCTGCTCTGTTTTGTAAACGTTGCTCATGAAATGTCGCAACAAGTGACAAACAGAAAATATTATTACAAATTTTGTAGTCTATGCAAGAAATTAGAAACTGACTTTGGAGTAGTGTTTCTGTTTCGTGTCCCATCTCAATCAATTGTTTTTTTCCATAAATGGGAAGAAGCAGGTAAAGTACCTTTTTTCTTTTTAGCATTTTTTTCCCCCTCCCTCCAGACTTTTTTGGAAGGCTGATTAACTGTGCTGGGAAGATGAAGGGAATAAACTGTTACTCCCGCACAGCAGCAGTGTGCTAAATTCTTTCATAAGCATTCTTATTAACAAATGGCAGGACTTTGTCTAGTGATCCTTGACAATTCACTCGTCCTTCTAATGCTGGAAAGGAAGTATTTTTCAAGTGTTAATACAAATACACATTGAGTAGTTGAACTGACTTGGTTCTTCCTGCGTAGTGAAGTGAGTCTTGGCTTTTCATCTTTTGTATTTAAAGAAAACACAAGTTCTCCAAATTGTCTGGCTCCATCTCTAGATAATCTCCTGTTTTGGCTTATGGAGGATGTGACTGGTGGTTTTGTGGTTGGATATTCTCTACCTGGGAGGAGAAATCAAATAACTATCTTTACTAGGATCTGTTGCTTGCTCATAGCAAACAGCTTACACTTGCTGGTTTTGAGCAAATAAGTTTTGAGGCACAGGACCGGCTGTTCCTCAGCCTGTTATGTTACTTTGATTTGTCTGGGGAGCTAGCCATGCACAGATGCCAGCATTTACCTGTGAAAGTATTCATTGATATCCTGGCAAATATATATATATATATATATATA
>NW_009698191.1:0-5183 GCF_000703405.1 Apaloderma vittatum
TCTTCTCTGGGTGGCACAATCATCTCAGGGAGGTAGTCCTGGCTTGCTCCCTCTGCTTCCAGGTTGCCCTGTATTTCGTAATATAAAGTTACTGAATCAAGAACAGACCTAACACCAGGAGCCTCCTCTGCAAGTTCGGATTTTCCACCTCCTCATGAGCACCCTGGCCAACAGGTGATGGACACCTTGCAGTGTCCATATAGCCCAGGAGCTATTATTCTTCTGCCATTTATTCACTGCTGAAAGCTAGGATACTTTCTCAAGAGGTGGAAGATGTGGCCTTGAATGTCTCTGGAGGGAGGAGAGGAAGGAATTTAGATCTCGTGCTCTTCGTGTAAAACACAAAAGGCATCACCGCATTTATGCTCTGCAGAATGTGATGGCTGTAATTGCATTTAGCGAGAGGACCTGTCAATACGCGATAGCTAGGATGTGAGAAAGCCTTCTGGAGTGAGCCCTTTGGGAGACTTTGGAGGAAATTCAAGAATTTTAAGCTCAGCTCCATTCAGCCACGGATTAGGATGCCACGGTGCTCAGTCTGACAGCCAGGGCTAGGCATGTGCCAAGTTGCAACTTCAAAGCAGAAATTAAGTGCTGCAACTGCCGAGCACCTCCCATGTGTGGGCAGTAACCCAATGTTGTTTGGTTGTTTGTTTGTTTGCTTTGCATCACAGTCTTAAACCCGTCACTTTTCCTTTTTACAATTACAATTTAGGCAATTAAATTTACTTCAAGTCACACTTTAGGAACCAGTCCTTTATTGGATCTCACTCTTGTTGACTGCTTAGGAAACTCTCTGCCTTTGATCCTATTGATGCACCAACAGATTGTGCAGATTCTGCTCAGTCTGTATAAAAGTCGAGGATGAAGAAGTTTGAATTTTGCTCCTTGCCATATGGAAAATATATGTGGCTCTTTTCTGTGTAGTTGGATCCCAAGATGTAGCTGATCAGATAACTCACTGATTTCCCCGGACTGGACGAAATTGCACCAGGGGAGGTTGAGGTTAGATATAAGGAAGAATTTCTATACTGAAAGGATTGTCAGCCATTGGAACAGGCTGCCCAGGAAGGTGGCTGAGTCACCGTCCCTAGAAGTGTTTAAGAGACGGGTGGATGTTGCATTGGGGGACATAGTTTAGCAGGTTGATAGGGCTGGGACAAAGTCTGGACTCGATGATCTTCAAGGTCTCTTCCAGCTGAAACTATTCCATGACTACAAAGGGTTGGGTGGGGGTCACTGTGACAATAATTTCCCATTCTGGTCAGGAAAACTGGACTGAGCAGGATTGGTTTTTACTCTGCAGTGTCAAGTTTAAAGATCAGTCCTGGAGTCTCAGATGAGACTGGAAAAGCAACGGCTGGGAAGTACTTTGTTATTTCCACCTCCCAAGGAAACTGCAATCTTTGCTTTGTGGATTCAGCCCTCACCCGAGTATCCTGTACACTCCAGGAGAGTGCTGTGCTGTTAACGTCACGACATTTTCTAACTGCACCAGGTGCAGAGCCCAGAAGCTCACTGACGTGGTGGCACTTTCTTCTCCATTTGGTTTCTTATCCATTCTTGGTTCAGATCTGCACTTCCCAGTTTGTTGATTTGTGTTGATGGCCTGACTACACTCTAATTCATATCTTCGTCCTTCAGACGAAAAATATGCAAAGAAAGCCCTCAAACAGTGTGCACAGGGGCTGAGGCAGGGTAACTTGTTTGCCAAAGAGTGTTGAGAGCTCCTGTCTCCAGATGATGAATTTTAAGTCCTTTGCAAAGCTCATTTCTCTCATGGTCCTGTTTTGGTTTGGTTTTTTTTTTTATGTGTAAGCACTATTTTGTACGATAGTGGTTTTCTAATTTATGAGTCCATACTTTGGATACAGGATGTAGAAGATGAAACTTCATTAAAAATTACATGTTTGCAGTTGAGTATAGAGTGATGGCAAAATATTTCTTGAGTAAGTTAAAATAAATATGCAGGCAGATTAATTTGTCAAAAATAATCTGTAGAATTTTTAAAGTCTTCAGAATTTGAAGGGAATAATTCTTGTTCAAGATTTTTGTGTTTATTTTACTGTTTATTGTTTGTTTCTGTTTGTAAAAATTCAACACTGAGTTTTGGGACAACTGCGAGTCCTCCAGAGGCCAAAATAGATTTAACTGTAGCTCTCTGAGGAAGCAAAAGAATAAACCTGCAAGTAAGCTTTTTTCCTTCCTCATCAGTGGATAATTTAAAACATCCTCTTTCTTAGTGGCTCTTGAGCTTTGATTCTCCAGTGTACTTAAGTGCCTAATTAAATGGGAATTAGATATTTGAACTCTTGTGTGGCCCTTAGGGCTTAACCGATTTTGTGACACTCTGCTTCTCACCTTGCAGGTGTGGGTATGGCCATGAGAAAAATGGGAAGCATGGCCAAACCAGATGTTTACATTATTAAGGATGGGGACACAATCACCGTAAAAACAGAAAGCACCTTCAAAACTTCACAGTTCAGCTTCAAGCTTGGTGAGAAATTTGAGGAAAATACATTAGATGGCAGGAAAACTCAGGTCAGTACACTAGACTTTCTATTGAAAAAAACCACAACTCTTTGGGTTTTTTACAGATGGAGATGCTATTTAAAAATCAGTTTTGACATCTACAGTAACTGTGCTTTATTTGTTGAACAACTGTCTCTGTAAGTCTCATTGAAATAAATTCCTTTTTTTTCTTTTTTCTTTTTCTTTTTTTTTTTTCGTGGATTAAGCAACTTCCAAAGAGGGAAAATGCTGAAACCGATGAAACCAATAATGTCTTGTGTATTTTATTGTTCTCAGTTTGTAGCAGAAGCACTGTGTTAGTAAAACTAACAGACCTCTAAATCCCCATTAAAGCCGAATGCCACTTCATTTGAAGCTCATGGAAAAAAACCCATTGATGTTTAATCAGAGGCAATTCAGCCCTAGGGTTAACCTTTCCGCTCAGTCTCATATTTGCATAACAAGAGAGCTCGGCTAGCAGGCACACAAGGCATACATGTGAATTCAGAGTCCCTAATCTCCAGTTTTAGAAGGCCAAGAGCTTGTTCCTGTATGGAGTAGGGAGAATACTAATCCAAAAAGAGATTAAACACAAAGAAGCCCTTAAATTTGTCTCTCCCATTTCCACGTGTGAGTGCTCTCCGTACCATTCCTCTCCACTTCCAGCCCCACGCTGGCAATTCATCCATTACTGCAAGATCAGATAAACGTTACACAAAGGCTCAAAGCCCCTGTACAAAGAGATGAAGGGAGAACATCGTTGGCTCTTGCTAATTGAAATTGTGCATGCCGCCAGAGGTCTGCCTGATGCAGGAATGTGTCAGAGCAGTGGGGGAACAAGCAGTGAGGTATTGTAGGAAGAGGATCAATAAAACATTTAAGATAATATCCTATCTTTGTAGAATTCAGTGGTGAAATCTGGAGAGAGGGAGCTGGGGTGGGTATTTCTCCTTTGGAATAAGTTGTTGGAAAGCCTTAGTCTCCATCAAACGTTGGTGGGTAAAATACTAACGTTTGGGTTCTTCTTTCAGACCCTTGTCAGCTTAAAAGATGATGGGTCATTGATTCAGGAACAGGAGTGGGATGGCAAGAAGACCATAATAACACGGAAACTAGTGGATGGGCAGTTGGTGGTGGTGAGTCCAGTCCCACTTTCAGATCCTTGAGTGCTGCTGACTGGTAGCCTGAAAAGTAACTCTAAAAGATCTTTTCCTTTCAGTCTGCGCCGTGGCAAATTAACAAATCCATCTCTTTATCTTCTAGGAATGTGACATGAATGGTGTCAAGTGTGTTAGAGTCTACCAGAAAGCGTGAAGATGTCACCTTGTTCAGTAGGAACTTGCTACAAACCAGCTCAGTTCAGTGGACAGAGTTCCTCTACACTCCATATTTTCCTTTTCCCTGTTTTCTAGTATTTCAATGGACTGAGTAGCTGAGTGCAATCCTTTTTAAAAGCCATGATGTAACTATATGTAACTATTCTGAACTTATGAGGCTATTAAATAAAATTGTCAAATATACGAAGTGGAAATGTTGTTACTATAGTGGAATTCTAAAGTGAGGTTTTATGAAAACTCAGTTTGATTTTAGGCTCTACTACAAAATAAAGAAATATATGGCAAGAAACAGTTAACAGCAAGTCGAATTTTGACCAGCATTCTTAGTTGCTAGGGTAGTAAAATCTGACATTCGTGGTTCAGGCTCTAGAGTCGTTTCTAACTTGCATGTTACAAAGTAAACAGAATTGGGCAGGTATAAATAAGAGATAGGCTTTGTTGGTGTTTAAGTAGAGGAATGTATTTCCAGGAGTTAGGTTGTTTTTTCCTATTTCAAATCCACAACTTTCTTATTTGAAAAATATGCTAATGAGCCAACGGACATGATAAACTTAAGCAAATACATACATGCTTTGCTGAAAGAAAGCCTTATTTTGAGAAGACTGTTTTCCTAGCAAAATTCTTATTTCTTGTGCAATAACATTCTAAAAATTCTTAACCAAAATTACTGAAATACTGCCTAAAACTTAAAGCCTCATTTTATTTTATTTTATTTTTAAACTGGCTTGAAACACCTACAAATGGAGTTTATATGCTTTAAAGTGCCATAATAAATAATCAGAAATATCAGTGTCTTGAGTATTGCTTTTACACTGTTTGGGAAACAGACCCTGCGGTGCTACTATTTTTTCAAAGAGATGTCAGATCAGACAAAATTAAAAAGGGTTTAGGTGAATTTCTCTCACACCAGTCAAACATGTCCAAAATGTAAAACGCTTTGGTGACAGGTGATGGGGAAACTTCTACCAGATTCAGAAGCCTGAGAGATCATGCAATTGCACACTTCCAGTTTGCTGCATCACTTGTGGCAGAATTCATTGCTACTTCAACCCTACTGATATTTTAGCTGCTCTGAGCTTACCCTAATAGCAGAAAATTGTTCTTTCGTGTTCATCCTACCAACCCCGGAAAATCACTTTTCCCATACTTTTGGATCATTTATCCATAATTTCCTGATTACTTACTAATCAGCCCTTTTACCTATGTCATCTGGAAGAATTTGTAGCTGGAGCATATTTCTTGTAATACTTTTTTTCATTATCTATATAAAAGTAAGTTTTTTTTTCTGGTTGTTTAAGGTCTCTTTTTTATTATTTATAGTATTTTCTATTATTT
>NW_009698192.1:0-478 GCF_000703405.1 Apaloderma vittatum
CCCCCGACGCCTCCTGCCGCGGCTCCAAGGCTCCGGGCAGCAGGCCGCTCCCGGGGACCCACCGCGGTCCCCCCTCAGGCCCAAACGCACCTGCACCCTCGCAGCACATGCCTGCCCACACAACAACAGGCTTCCCCCACTCCTCTCCCTTCTTGCACCTTCTTGCTTTCCAACCCTCTCCCGCTGACAACACGGCACGTGAGAGCCACCTCCAAACCACCGCCCCATCACAACCAACCCTTGGGCAATGCCACGGCCCTGCTGCTGCCCAAGCAGGCTGCCACCTCGCAGAGGCAAGGAGGGCACACGCCTGGGCCTGCGCAAACCAGGGCAAGGAAGGGCAGCGCTGCCATCAACAACCTTTTGGCCCCAGTCTTGACCGGCAACCTCTCTCCTCTCACCTCCCCAGTTCAGGGACCGCTGCACAGCGACCAGGAGGGCCGAGTCCCTCCCACGGTAGCTGGAGATCAGGGTTCTG
>NW_009698192.1:762-968 GCF_000703405.1 Apaloderma vittatum
TCCCACCAGCACCAAGCTGTGTGCGGCGGTCGACACACTCGAGGGAAGGGCTGTCATCCAGAGGGACCCGCAGGGCCCATGTGAACCTCACGCAGTTCAGCAAGGCCGAGCGCAAAGTCCTGCGCCTGGCTTGGGGCAATCCCAAGCGCAAACACAGACTGGGTGATCAGCTGATTGAGAGCGGCCCTGCACAGAAGGACCTGGGG
>NW_009698193.1:0-6413 GCF_000703405.1 Apaloderma vittatum
TTCACTGTGAGGGAGACAGAGCACTGGCACAAGCTGCTCAGACAGCTTGTAGAGTCTCCTCTGGAGACATTCAAAACCTGCCTGGATGCGTTCCTGTGTGACCTACTGTAGGTGATCCTGCTCTAGCAGGGGGGTTGGACTAGGGGATCTTTTGAGGTCCTTTCCAACCTCTAATGTTCTGTGATTCTGTGAAAGAAATACATTGAAAAGTGTAATTCAGAACTATTACAATGTTCTGTTTTCTACAAAGTACTTCATTATAATTGATACAATTCTATGATTAGGTTCCTACAAGCCATCAAAGATGAATCATGTAGTCTTTAACTCAAACAAGGATGTCACAATCTTGTTCTGATTTAATTGAACTGAGGGTGGGTGTATTTTTTTTATGAGGCACTTTGAGGCTCCTGAGCACATAGACCTTTTGCGTGAGAATCAAGTCAAACTCATACTTTGCCTGAGACACATACTTAACTGAAGGTCCTTAACTATTTGAAAGTAAGCTAAATAGATATTACTAACATAAAACATGTATGGAGCTCAACACTTTGTAATAAAATGAAAAAGCACGGAAATCAATGACTGGATATTAAAAACATCATTTATTGCACTGACAATTTGAGGGGACAGCTGAAAATTTCACTTTGTCAGAATGACTGGTTTTTTATTATGGATATTAAAGCACTTCATTATGCCTTGTTTGAGATGTACTTCTTGGCTTCTGGGTTGTTTACATTCATCAAAGCCAATATTGCCATAAAACTTTCGTGGCATGTCTTAAATTCACATCAGTAAAGAAATTGTGTACACAATATTGTATCTTACTCACGTCTATGTAATCTGTGGGACACGGGCAAGAATTCTCAGCCTTTCCTGAAATTAATTCTGCCAAAGGTAGGCACCAAGAATGTTCAGCTGAATGTACACCATCTTTCTAGGGAAAAAGGGATTGAACAATGTTGAAACAAGTAGTTTGTTCTTCTTATCACCCATTAAAAATATATTACAATTATCATCATTACTTTTATGACATCTTCCCTATCACTCCCAGATCAGCTTTTTACATGACAGTACAAGAGAAAGATAAAAAAAGGATGTAACTCAGTCTAAACTGGGTGGCTTTTTCTAAAAGCTTTTTCACGGCTGAAGGATTTTAATCCCAGTGTTTACATGAGGTAAACAACTTTTGAAACAAATAAATAGCTGGTAAGATGTTGGGAAGCATTTGAGAAACCACAAAGCCTACATTGGTCTATTATCACAAAGTGTCAGAAATGGAAGAACCGCAGTTAGAATTATTGTTGAGTAAATTATTTCAGACAGAACATGGCTACATATCCAGAACATCTGGTTTCAAATTTAAGGTGCATTTCTTGTGTTCGCCATTTAGCACTGATCACAAGACATGTGCAAAGAAGACATTTGCCTTATGCAGACCTGATCATTTTCTCTGCTGGAATATTCTTACCACTGCAAGACTCCACTGAAAGGGCCTGTGCATGGCAGGAAAGGGAAGGAAAAACAGTAGAAAAAGGAAGATGTTATGGCATAACTTCTCCCTCCACACCCCTGCCATTAAGACTCACAGAGCTAAACAAAAGGCCATTTTGAAGCTGCATTATTTTTGTCATACACTATTCTTCAAAATCCTGAAGGAAAGACTGGTAGATGCATGAGGAGTCCCTGATGGCATATTCCATTGGAAATTAATTTGCACCCATAAAATGAAGAGGAAAATGCATGCTCAAAAAATAAATCAAATGTACAGTTACTCAGAGTTTGGTTTGTATCTTCAGAATCAAAACTGTCACACAAAGTTCAAAGTTCATCTTTACTTACTGGTATAGGGTCACTTCTTGTGGCAATTTCTAGTAAAATGATGGCATAACTGCAGAATGAAAGCAAACCAAAATCTTAATGAAGTAACAGTTAATGGAGCCAGTGGTTTCTTCTCTCCACGATTTCTTATTTTTCTCCACTTAAAGCCCAGTAGTCCAAAACAGGAGGATGGCAACAGTGCTATTAGTTTACTGCTCTGTGTTTTCAGAGGTCTGTCACTAATCATTTCATAGCAGTCTCTTCTTGCAGTTATATGTCTCAGAGACAAAGTGCTTGAGTTTGATGACAGCAAAGCAGTTTTCTCTGGAAGAATTAATGGAATCCAGAGGGAATATGTGCAGGGACTGACACATTACCTACCAATTAAACATACAGGACAGGTTTGGGCTGTAATCAAGGGGCTGGAACATGTTCATCAGGATCATCAGCTGGAGAAGTAGCTTCCTTTCAGCATAGATCACTGCTCTGGAAAATCCCCTTAAAGTTAGTGATGAGACAATCGACCAGAGCAGATTTTCTACAGTCAGCATTTCTGCTTACTCTATCTCAGCTATATTTTCATCAATACCCAAGGTGACACACCTTCAGGAAGGGTGAAGAATGGAAAAAATGGGGTAAAAACTGGGTATTTAGTCTCCTTATTGAACTCAATAGAGATCTTTCAGAACAGTGATGTCTAAGAAGCCAGCACCTTCTCCAGCCTCCAGTTCTGATAAAGATGTTCTTGCCTCTTTCTGTATTGAAATTGTGTAATAATTAACTCCCCACATGCACCTCTATTTGTTAAAATTAATATCTATGGGGAATACTGGTTTGCAGTCTGTTGTATTGCTAGCGGTTTCTGTTCCGTAAAGCATTCTAGCTGTGTAATGGGGTATGTCTGTCTATCTTTCAGTCAACTCATGGACCACCACTGATACAATAAAATAATAGATAAAATAATGTGTACAAATCATGCTGAGTAATATAGAAATCAATCTGATAATATTTTTATGTTAATTTTGGAGTCATCTGGCAGTAGAAAGGAATACCAATCCTGATGAGACAGCAAAGCTGAAGCAGATTTTCAGAGAGAGTAATTAGATGACAGTAACTCCACTAAAACAGTATTAATTTAATTCAGCTTCAGCAACACTGCTATGAAAAGTCCTAACATAACGGACAGAGAAATTCACACAATGATTGCAAATTGTGAAGAGCCAATCTAGGATAAATTGTGACTGGAAACAGCCTCTTCAGCTCAAACAGGAGCTGCTTTCGTTCTGTTCTCATTTCCATTTTATCTTTCCCATCTGACTAACACGCTCCCTGGAGAACTTCAAAAGCAAATGATTCATCTGTAAGCACACAAAAAATTGCAAGTCCCACTCCTGCAGTTTCTACCATATATTTATTTATTTATTTTTATTTGGGCCATACTTTCAGGAATATTAATGGAATGTCTACACAGGTAAAAACCGAGGAATTCAAGGCTGGGACACTGCTCCCTGGCTAGCTAGCCTATGTACTTGTGTCAGGAAGGCTTAGTGCCTTCTCATATAATCAAACACAAACTGTTAAAATGCAGGTTCTGAAGAATGGCTTACTTAAAACAATAGCACTTTTAATGTTACAGGGTACATTTTGATCTTTCTTCTCTTGACTGCATGTTGCTCTTCTTCCTTTTCTGATTTCATCTTTTACTTCTTTTTTTTTTTTTTTTTTTTTTAATCCAGAAAGGATTAACTGCAGTACAACAAAAGAAGACCTGGATTTTGCAGACAGGATGACTGACAGCAAGATAGATTCAGCAAGCATTCACTGAAATCCGCCAAAAGTTTGTTCTAGACATCCATGATACAAGCAGATTAGCTCTTACAACTATTTTAAGGGAGTTCTTATCAGTAAATGGGTTCAGGAGGCCAGGTTGCCTGCAAAGTCAAGTAATGATATCCAACCTGAACATGGGCAAAGAGTGAACCAGACAAATACCAAGGAAACATTTTCTGAAATGCATCATGGCTGTGAGAAAACAATAGACTGCAATGCATAAGGCAATCCTAAAATTATTGCTTAGTTGGAGCACAGTACTTTCTAAGGCTATTGAAAAAGTAAAGATTGACAGGACAAATGACAATAGCCTGAAATATCAACACAGGGACAATCTGCTAAAAGCAGATGAGCTGTATATACGTAGAGATATATATACATATATATACAGCAGATGAGCTGTATATGTACAAATATCTGAGAAGTGGGTGTCAAGGGGAAGGAGACAATTTCTTCTCAGTGGTGCCCAGTAATAGAACAAGGAATAATGCGTTTAAGTTAGATCATAAGAAGTTCCACCTCAACATGAGGAGAAATTTCTTTACTTGAGGGTGACAGAGCCCTGGCACAGGCTGCCCAGTGAAGTTGTGGAGTCTCCTCTGGAGACTTTCAAAACCTGCCTGGATGCGTTCCTACACAGGAACAGGTTGGACCAGATGATCTCTAGAGATCCCTTCCAACCCCTAATATTCTATGGTTCTATGATTCTATGATTCTATTTTGAAGCAAATTGTAAAGGCATGTTTAAGCCCATTGACATAAACACTATTGAGACCTCAAATTCTTGCTTTCAAAATCTGACAGGATGGATTACAGTTAATAATGCTGTAGCACATGCATATGCATAAATTTTTTTTGCAAGAGAATAATGTGCATTAATCCTGTAAATCTTATATATAAATTCAGTCCCTATATTTTTTAATGAATCCTAATTGAAAAAAAGGGAAGACTTGAACACTATTCTCTGCTTCTGCAACTAATTTTTCAGTAAAAGGCCCGTAAGAGTCACTTCAGGCAGTAAGCATTTGTTGTGGCCTAGTGCAGGCCAGAGTAAAACACAGAGCTTTTCCTAAAAGGCAGTAATAGCTACCCTTTGGAAAATGTTGTTAATAAGCACTGCTAATAACCATGCCTTCTTCTGCTCAGATGTGTTGAATTGTATTTCAATCTTTAATTGAATTCTAGTTCTTTACATTATGCTAACTACCAAAGTCACCAGAAAATGGAAGGCTTCTGCTGGGCTGGTAATGTTGCAAGAAAAAGTGGGAGAGAAGAGTCATAAAACACCTTGTAGTACCATTCTGAATTTTCTCCTTGCAAACGCTTTCAGCAAACTACTGGAAATAGAATACACCATGAACATCATGATTTTCTGATTTAATACAGAAAATTTGTGTAAGGATCAGAAAAATATAGCTTTTTTTTTTAAAAAGGTATCTAGTTCAATGACTTTTTCATTGGATTATTATTCTCTGAAAATTCAGTTGTAATCCCTTTTATCTGAAAAGTGGTTGGACAGAAGCTATCTGTGACTAGCAAGTCTAAACTTGATAGCCAAATAAGCTATTGCAAAGTGATCTCTTATAAAGGCTTTCAAAAGGAAAATGATGGAGCTCTTCACTAGTGCTTAAATTTCCTTTTCCTACCTCTATTTTTTTGCTGCAAATCAAATACTGGCACTCTGTATATGCAGCAAAATAATATATTGACACTAATTATAGAATTATGGGATGCATACATGCATTATGACTTCCTGGAAAATCGATGCTATTAACTTTTAAGGTCTTAAGGGATTACCTTACTGAAGGCAATTGAAGGTATTGAAAATAGTCCACTTATTCATAATAAACAGGAAAATAAAAGGATTACTAGAGAATAGTTGATCATTATACCTTTTTTATCTACCAGTCCAGATTAACTCTTGGTTACCATTAAACTATGGATTTCTCTGTCAGTGAATTAGGTATTTAATTATCTACCATGGAAGAGAAGATGTCTATGCTGTTCTGCATTTCAGACTCAATTCTTTCTAAGACACTATCAAACATATACCCGAGGTGACCACCAAATTACTCGGAGCCTAACTGTGATGAAAGAATACTCATCATGTGAGATGAGATTTGTAAGTGCAAGAGAAATTATTTACCTGTAGACATCTGTCATAGAACTGGGTTCAAAGTCTGAAAGCGAATGGATTTCAGGAGCTGTGTAAATCTGTATCAAATGCTGCTGGTAAGCGCTTGACCCTTCAAGAGAGTCTTCTTTTCTGTATGACCGCAAACCATAATCTAACAGAGAAGAAAACAGGAAGTAAACTATTCAGTGGTTACTTCTCTAAAACATGCACATCAGTAGACAGCAATAAAACTAGTGTAAAGGAATTAATTTTCCCTTTTTGAAATACACATCTTAGTCTAAAAATAGCGTATGTCTGGTCATTTTGTCCCTCTAAACCAATTGTAAATACAGGATCTGGAAACCAAATATTGGGGTGAGACTACATGACAGCAGAAAAATTAGTCCCCTCCAATCAGAATTATTTTATGATTTTATAAAATTTTATTCTGAGAATAGGCTTGCTTTATTGGAAGACAGCACACAAATGCAGGGTTCTGTTCTACTCATGCCCTGATCCTTATCTGTGGTGGCAGACTGCTAGAGTAATTACAAGTTAGACAGATTAGAACTACTGAAAATTAAATGGTGGGCTTAATTTACACACCACTAGATTCAAAGAATCACAGAATCGCAGAATGTTAGGGGTT
>NW_009698194.1:0-3752 GCF_000703405.1 Apaloderma vittatum
CTGTAAAACAAAAGGCAATCTGAACAGTTTTTCCTCTTTGCGCTGACTGTTAGTACTCACACTGAAGCAAGCATTTTTCAAAATGACTCGTGAATTGAGTCAATAACCTGCTTTAGCTCAAGCACCTGCCCATTAGGCTTTCACCTGCTTCCCTGCCTCACTGCATACAGAAAGAATTTACAGCATAGAGAGAAAACACTTCAGCTTCTCAGTCTGGGCTGAATGGCTTAAAAATAGTGGTTGGTGACTGGCAGGTTCTTTCAGCTTTGGACATAATGGCATGGACTGTTCTCTAGGGAGCTCAGCCTTTTTTTTTCAGAAAGTCAGGCCAACAAAGGGTGTTTTGCCCCTATGGAGAGAGCAGCGAACACTTCCAAGGGGTAGCACTTCCAAGGGGTAGCGTGTCACTGCAAGGAACATCCTGTTCTGCAGCTGCCTGGTTCCTCCTCAGAACTCACACACGTGTCACAACTCAGATTTCATCCACCTTTAGACACTACCCAGAAGTTGTCCTGGGCAGCTTTCCTCTGCCACGGTATTTAGGGGAAATGCCATGTTTTCCCTTTATCCACGGGTACAAATGGAAGAAGAGAGGGTTGGGAAAGGACAAAAAAAGTTACAATGCACCACCCCTGCTGATACACCACCTCAGCAGCATCAAAAGCTGCTGTCAAGGAGCTATGGCAAATTAACAATTCATCAAGCCATACAAACGATTTTTCCCACGTTGGCAAGAGGGGTCAACTGCTTAACATAACACAGAACAGCTTACGCTAGCAGTTCTCACCAAAGCAATCCTAAGTCTGAAAATGGTTTTGAAAATGGCAAGCTTGGGAACTATGGCTTTACACAACCACAGCTGCACCCTGACCCATCTCTTACCATAGCGATTTTGAAGCCCATTCCCAGCTGCCCCAGAAGGTTGGCCTTGGGTATCCGACAGTCCTCAAATATCAGGTTGGCAGTGGAAGAGGCTCTGATTCCCAGCTTGTCTTCTTTCTTCCCCAGTGACAGCCCAGCAGTTGGCATGGGAACCAGGAACGCACTAATGCCCTGCAACAAGACCCAAACTCTTGGGAATGGTGCCGACTTCCCGCTTACCTGGCTCTCAACAAGCGTCCCTTCAAGCATTTTTCATAGAAGCCACATGTCTGGGTAACCAGGAGAAGAGAGGGGAGAGCTGAGGTGGAACAAAGCCAGCACACATCAGTCCCTCCGCTGCTCAGTGCCTGCACAGCTCTAAACAGAGTCCCCAGAGCCTTTTCCAAGTGTTTCTTCTGCACAGCTACTTTGCTCGTACCCCTTTTTCCCGGCCGACCCACTGAACACACCTTGTGCTTCATGGATTTATCTGTAGTAGCAAACACCACAGCGGCCGAGGCATCCCAAGCATTGGTGATCCAGGCCTTGGTGCCATTCAGAACCCACTCGTCACCATCCAGACGGGCCACCGTGGATGCTGCACCAGCGTCACTGCCGTTTCCTGAGCAAGGCATCAGAAAAAAACCTCGGACAAACAGTGGCAGCCCAGGATGAAAAACGCACCCTCCTGCCTGCACCTCCCCCAGTCAGCTCACAGCACCTCTTATATCTGGGATAGTGTCATCATTGTCCCTCCCACAGGACCCAAACAGGAAGGGGACAGGGCCATGTGTCTTAAGAAGTGTCCATCTCCAGAGCTCTGCTCACACAGAGGCAATGAAAATTTCAACCACAGACCGTGGGGATGGCAGTTAATACTGTGGGCACTGAGACTTCCATTTACACAGAATTGCTATAAACTACCTTTCCACAAACCTTTACAATTTCACAGACCTAAAATCCATCCTAAAGCTGACTAAGGAAAGAAGCTACCCTATGCCCTTTGCAACGGGAACAGTCACATCACCTGGTTCACTAAGGGCAAAACATCCAACTTTGTCTCCGCTGGTGAAGGGAGCAATCCACTTGTGCTTCTGTTCTTCAGAGCCAAACTTGAGTATCGGCCCTAAATACAGAGACTTTAAAAATTGAGAGTTGAGTTAGTGCCTATTGAAGGTACAAACAACCCAGTAATCACCGTCTATGAGCTTTCTAACACACCACAACCCACCACACGAACAGATCCCGTTTCCTCCACACACCCCTCCGCAATAACCCCTCAACACCAGCTCAGTTCCACACCTGTCCCTCGCACACAACCTGAGACACTTACATTATTGACGCTGATAATGACGCCCGTGGACGCACAGCCCCTGCTGATCTCCTCCACAGCAAGGGAATAGGCCAAGTAGTCGAGGCCTGTTCCTTTGTACTTCTCTGGCACATCCACAGCCAGCAGCCCTAAGCCACCCATCTTCTTCACCTGCACACAGGGAACAGAGAACTGAGATCCTCTGCACCACCAGCGTCCCAGCAAACACACGCAGGCACAGGGAGATAAAGACAGATCATAGCAGGGCTACACATGGAGGAAATGATGCGCATGACTCCTGATGAGATGGGAATCCGACTGTACAAACTAGTTAAGTGTCCCCAGGTCCCCACAACTGCAGCAAGAGCTGGACACAGTCACTGCTGCCTAAGATGAGCCTCTTCCTTACTTAAACATCTCTCTTCAGCCACAGGAAGGAGAGAGACTCTTCAAGGTGAAACAGGGACAGACAATCCCACCAGCATTTCCTAGCCTCCCACCAAAGCTTTTCCCCTCGTACGCCTCCTGCCAGCTGGAAGCTCTCAGTGGGAAACCCAGCTGACACAAATAATTCAGAACTTTACCTGAGTCTGCTGAGCTTCTGCCTAGGACTGCACAAGGAAAGAATTTTACAGAATGAATGACCCACAGAACAGTTTGCTAGGAGGAGATTTTTCATTCCCATTAAACCCAGCTCTTGCTTTCCAGAGCTTTTAATTATTTGTTAGGTTTCAAATCATTCCACTCCAAGCTCCTCAGCTAGACGCTCAGCTTCTTAACTGTAAGCTCTTCAGAGCACTGACTGTCTTCACTCTAGGCGTCTTGTTAATGTTTGGCAACATACAAGACAAAAAACAAGCCTTCCTTCGGTTTTATATTTAGGAGGTCAGGCTTTTGGTGTTGCAGAAATAAGCCTCTGCTTGGTTTAGTAGAACCCAGGAGGAAATTTTAAACAAATATTTTCCTTCCTGTATGGGCACACAAAACAATAGGCCTCCACATCAAATCCAGAGGATGAACAAAATGCAGCAATTAGCTCTATGTTTGTTGCTTTATTTTAATAAACAGTTTGTATTTTGAATTTTCCCTGATATTTGAGTGAAAAAAACTCAAAATCAAATGTAAAATTCTCAGAGAATGTAAAATCCTCTAAGAGCAGCAAAGTGAAGAGGAAAGCACTGCTTTCTGCAAGAGAAAGGTCTGACTGGAATCTCGATATCTCCACAGCCCCAGAAGATGAGCAACATGCATCTCCTACCTCCTGATTACTTTTTGCCATCTGAAATGCACTCAGGTCACCAACGTTTCCTCACTGTAAACCATTTTTACGGCTACATGCAGTTTATAAAAACACGTTAGTGATTTCATAAGTCAGTTGTGTCACAGCCCACAGGGGAATCAGTAAGAGAACTGAAAATTCACCGGTACCAGACATACAGCAACTAAAAGAGCTCGGAAGGTCCTGTGGGCATTGCAGCCTCCACCCCAAAGAACAGTCCACGAGCTGTCCCAGCTCCCGCTCTCCGCTAACGGCGCACGTTTTGCCGGGGTGCGGCCGCGGGGCGGGGCTGGGCCGGGC
>NW_009698195.1:0-8734 GCF_000703405.1 Apaloderma vittatum
AGGGAGCCGTTCCAGCGACCGCTTCAAAGAGCCTAAGAAATTAAACTGAAGGGGAAAAAAATTGCACCCAAACTTGAACCAGAAAATCGAGGCTGGAAGGAAGCAGGAGCTGCCTGGGTTTGCTGTGGATCAGGATGATCTGTCTCGTCTCCTCAACTTGGAGGTTCCAAACCTGCCCCCGACAGCAGCAACTCATCGACCATCCCTCGGGGACCGCCAGGGTCCCTCCCGCGCTGTGGATCCGGGAATGCCATGGGAGGAGGAAGAGGAGGAGGAGGAGGGCCTGTCCCATCCTGTCCAGAGGATATTCTCAGTCCCTCAGCTGAAAGCGAGGGGGAGAGGAGGTAGCTTACCACAGCTCTTACTATTCTTTTTTTTGTCTTCTTACATGAAACTTTTAACAATAAGGTGAGGACTTGAGCTTGAAGGTGTATGTCGTCTATTGCTTTGCTTTCCTTTGAGGGCATTAAGATGTGTGTGCACTCAGGGACATTTTTCCTGCAAGTTGCCTGAGAAATTTATCATCCGAACCTGTATATCGTTATTCATCAAAATGCAGAAAATGCATGAGAATTTTACTAATGGTTATATGAGCAAAATTCAAATAAAGCTGTTCTGCTTAAGAAGCAAAGCACCATATTAATTAAAGTAACATTCTCAAACTTTTGAAGGTCACAAAGCCATTTTTAAACTAGCATTTATCATCTCTATTTATCAGCATCAACCCGTCACTGGTAACATGCAGTGCAACAATTTCCATGTATCTTTTACAACGCCTGGCAGTGAAATGGCAATTGGGGAGGCACGCTAAAAATAGATCTAGCTGCAGAAAGGCTATCTATTGCACAAAATGCCACGATTTTCTGCTTAGATTCATGCAGCGCATTGCCCTGGGTAAACAGGATACACGGTGGCTTAAATGTTGCCAATCCTTTCTCTAGAATAATACACTGAGTTTCAATTTTCTCCATGCACTGCCGTAAAAATGAAGAAGTTGCAGAATTTATATGAATTGTTTGACCATAGTGCCAACTGATTTTCTGAGTGGAAGTAGAACTGGACCTGTATGGCTTAGTTTTTAATGAACAAAGTCTCTTTCTTCACAGAATTGGTACAGTTTGTGGGTTTAGGACTTGTAGATATGTATTCATCCTTTTTATAACTGCATCAATGGAAAAAACAGCATTTGTTGAATCAAGACAGCTGTGGAACCTTGTAAAGGTTCGTGGTAACTTTCACCTGGCAGAGCAGGCAGCCCTGCACCGTGCTGGAGAAAAACAAGGCTGACATGGAGATTTATAAGGCTGCTAAAGTTCTCATGTCATGTCATCTCACCAAAATAGTTGTCCAGACATATCCATTTTTCCTAGGAGACACCCACTCTTATAAAAGAGTTAATAATTTTTGTAATTAAATCGTTCACCATTTGTATTTAATAGCCGTTAAACCCTAGGATAGGGTTTCTACAAGACATTCGAATATCTTGACCTTTAAAATTAGACAAGAGAGGAAAAGTGTGAGAAGTCTTTTTATTTCTCTCTTGGGCAATACTCAAGGTCTTTAGGCATATGTGGGAGGTGTATGTCCCCAGGAATCGTATGTATGCAGTGTTAATTATTTTAAAGAAAAAAAATATTCAGGGCCCCAGGGGACACAGTGAGGCTGAAGGTTTTGACACAGCTTTGCACAGGTAACACCTTTAGTGCTCCTGCTTTGCTGAGATACATCCCCCAACATCACAGCAAAGACTTTCTTCTCTGCTTCTGTGCTACCAGGATATTGGCTGTTACTACATGAAGGATCACAAGGCAGGGAATATTTAATGCCTTCTTCCATCTCCAAGTAGGGCCAAGCACCTCAGTGTGAACGGCACTCAACTAGGCAAACCCTCGCCAGAAGCTGGGGGATGCTGGTGCACGTAGGACAGATCCTGCTGCAAAATTGTTGTTGGTTTGCCGTCTGAAAAGCTGCACCCAGCAGCCTCTGCTGGAGTCATGCTACCACCGTGCTTTGGTTGGGGCTGGGGAAGATAAACAGGAGCTCACACACTCCCTGTGCTTTACCTCCCACATAGAAGACCACGTCCAAGCACTCTGCAGTGACAGCTGTATGAAAGGTAGGACTGGGAGACTGTGCTTGTCCCCTCCACTACAAATGCATATATTTGCCTGAAACCCCCTCCATGTATGAATAATTATGCCCATAAATCAATTCTGAAAGCAGTGATTTAACCTGTGGTGTGAAAGTCTTTCCAGTCCAACCCTGAAGCCTGCTATGCTGCGATTGCCGCTGCTGTCATGACCACAGCTGAGGAGAGATGTTTCAGGCTGAGAGAAGGAACATTGCTCAGGAAGGCTTTGAAGGTTTGAAGTACAACCAGGGATGGGATGCCAGTGCTGCAGTGACCATCAAAGCATGGTCTGTTGGATGGGCAATGCACCTTACAATCTGGCCTCTGCAAGGCTCACAGCTGGCTGGGAGTTAAGTGTGGTGTTTCAAGGGTTACTTTGGGAGTAGAAAGAAATGTCTTTGGGCTTCCTTCACTCCTCATCACTTATACAGTTGTTCTTATGAGAGGTTTTCATGTAAGTGTGGGCAACACATACACACATACATACACACATGTGGCTTCCAGTAAACTCTGACTCAAAAGGGCAGTTGCATGCTTGCTTTCTTCTATCCGGGGTAGGAATAAGAATGGCCAGGTCTTCAAGGGTATTTTTATGACAGTCTGGTTCAGCATCTAAGGAGGATGAAATGTGGAAACATTGGAGTACTCACGTTAGCAGTGAATATTACCTACTTCCATCTACCTACTACTTAATTTACCACTTCCAGCACCCTTTACAATACCTTTTCGTGCACCTTGACAGCATCGACGTGTTGCAGCAGTGTGTTAGCTGTGAGCACAAAGAATTGTGGAGCAAAGGGGAAAGTGCGTGGCGGCAAGGCTTCTTCTAGTCTCTGCTTTCCCCCATCTTGCGTCTTCCCACCACTTGCTATCCTGATATGCAGCTTCTCCATTACCCAGGGCTTCTTTGATTGCAACATATGCAGGGACAAATAAAATGCAGAGGAAATGAGCTGGGTCCCTCTCTCTCCCCAGTGTGCCTCAGCGATGAGTCAGGTTTGGCCAGTCTTGTTCATGGAGTAGGAAACTCCAACACGTGTGTCCTCTACTATTAAGCCTTATCCACTTGCTGCCTCATATCAAGGTTTGTTCCAGGAGCAATTTGTTTTCTTCAGCAGCAGCAATGGAAGGAAGAGAGGATACAGTCGTGCTGAGTCTGACCAAGGTGCCTTTAAGAGGGATTCTGTGTTCACAGAAACTCACATGCCTGGCTCCATCCATCAGGATCCACTGGGCACAAGGGACAGCTGCCGTGGCAACATATTCTTCACAGAAGATGCAAAAATTACATGGAGAGGGAAGAAACTTGAGATATAAAGATGAAATGGACCAACAGGACAAGAACAGAAGCATCTCAAGCAGGTGTGGAGCATCCCACTTTGAAAGCGTTGCCAAAGAGGTGACTGCTGGCCTTTGTTTTGTGACAGACTTGGTCTGGATACGATGAGCTGGTGCCAGTGGCAGCTTCGTGTCCTCCCTGTCCCTTGACCCAGACCCAGGGGGACAAAAGCATTGACACAATGTGCTTAAGATTCAAAACACATTCAGCAGGCATGGAAAGCAGAGGATATGATGGTTTGTGACTCTGCTTTCAGGGCTAGATTTGATAGTGAGTAGCAGAAAAGAGTTGTCTCAATGAGTGACTGGTAGCATGCTGGTATTATGTCTAAGTAGAGGCAGCATGTGCCATTGTATATTTAGCTACACCTGTTTCGGACATTTCTTGCAGACACCAAAGCACTGAGCAGAGGCAGGCAGAGTTTAGAGATTTCAGTGGTGTAAGAAGAAGCCAGAACCAGGAAAGTGAGCTCCCTTCAGAGAAAGCAGAGGGCACTTGGCAACATGTGCCAGGAGACCAAGCTCTCTCAGGACCAAGGTGGAACTAGGGGACGGATACCAGTCCTGGACTGTGTGGAGACCTGTGTTTGAACACCGCTTCCCTGGGCCCAAACCCTTGTCCAGAGAAAAGCAAACAGTTACCTGTTGGGAGCCTTAGCTGGGTGCGGTATCATAGGGTTCCAGAGTCATGTTTTGAGCACAACCCCTCCTGGAGAAGAAGCTGTTTCTCTCTGTAGCAAGCAGTAACAAAGCAGCCTCCTTGCATCATGACTTTTAGTTACAGTTCAGCACAACTGCTCAGCTCCCTCTGATTCAGAATATGTGTCTCTCATTCCCTGCCAAGCTTCCAGCAGTG
The DNA here is from genome assembly GCF_000703405.1 of Apaloderma vittatum. Lineage (NCBI taxonomy): Eukaryota > Metazoa > Chordata > Aves > Trogoniformes > Trogonidae > Apaloderma > Apaloderma vittatum. The sequence goes on from NW_009698195.1 coordinate 4,326, forward strand.
AGGGCTGCTCTGTCATCTGGTATGCCTTCTCTTTTTCCACTGCTAAGCCCTTGCTGGTGAGTCAGTATTTGGCTAAGGGTGAGACTGCGTGAGGTGACATTGCTTGAGATAAGCTGGCAGACTGGTAATTCTTGCTGATTTTTTCAGTCCACTCTGAATTTTTATCCCAAGAATGAAAATTGCAAAAAGGGAGATGAGGGAGAACCCCACTGTGCTTTGAAGGCATCAAATCCTTTACCCTGGAATCAATGTGGTAAAGATAGTTGTTAAAGTCACAGCTGGTTGCTGGAGTTGTGACTGGAAATCTGCTCATATTTTCACCCTGTGATGCCACATGATCAATGGTTTGGTCATATTCATCCCATAGACCTCAGCAAGACAGTTTGACATCAGACAGAAAGAGGTGCATCTGACGGCAGGTGTGCGAGGCAGCATTTTGAGCTGTGCATGAGATTAGGCAGAGGTGAAGGCAGAGAAAAGGACTCTAATACATAGACCAAGCAAGAAGATAGTCTATCTCCCTTATTTTTAAAACAGTCTCCCAAGAAGCCAAAGGGCAAAATTTTGAGAAGAAAGTGAATTTTCTAGTAATCTTCTGGCTTATTAGAGACTTTTTAGAGATGTCTGCAAGAGCACTTTCCTCGGAGCTCAAAAAGCAGAATCTGGAGACGAGTCAAGTAGAGGAACAGTGCTCCAAGCAGTGATGGAAGGCAGCACCGTCAATGAGTGGACAGGCAGAAGGATGAGTTGACACTAAAAGCAGGAGAGGTCCCCAGAAAGGCAAGTGGTGCCTGGAACAGTTCAGTTTGTTATGGGGAGAAGCCAGAAGGAGACATTAACGGAGAAGGGTGAAGAAAAAGGTAACTGAAGTAGTGCCAAGACCTCAACAGTTACAGGATTATGATGCCAATGAGCTCATTAGCTGGGAATGCTGTTCTGCTTCTAGGGAACAAGTCATGATACAGAAACCAGGTGCTTCGTGTGTTTTACTTAGCTGTTAATTGCAGCTTGCACTTTTCCTGGGGAAGCTTAATTCCCCCTTGTGATGTGATGGGATTTACTCACATGTCTCCACGCTCCTCCCGGACCATTCACTAAGGGAAAGTGTTGGGAGTTCGGCAGAGATTTCCATTTCTTGCAGTTTCTCTGCACGTGTGTTTATTTGTTGTTAGATGCAGGATTTGTTCAAACTGCCCCTGGTCATTACAGATCACATACACACAGTCCAGTTTTACCATGGATCTAAAGTTATTTTTTTGCAAAATATCTCACAGAGTTGCCTCAAAATTCCTGAGAAAAATAATCCCAATTTGTTTAGATGCAAGTGTTGGAAATTGTCAGGAAAACTGCAGAGATGTGGGAGATAAAAATCCATTTGGGGTGGCAGATCTATATCCTGCTCCAGCAAAGTCCCATTTGCTCCTATGTCTTCTTTTATTCCATTCTCTTAACCTGGCCATAAGAAGTGAGGTAAGCCACATGCCAGTGCCAGTCATGGAAGATATGAAAAATCCTGCCCTCTCAGTGGAGTCCCAGTGATTAGATGACAGAGGGCTGGGAGCAGCAACAGCTTGTTGGAAATCTTAGTCTCTACACACCCAGATGTGGTCACTAGATAACATCAGAGCTTCATTTTTCACTGGTTGTAAGTGTGCAAACACTGGGGAGACAGGGGGAAAGGAAGGCTTAGAAGAGGAAGAACTTTTACAGGTTAAGGTCAGGACCAAGGAAGAGACAAATTGGCACCTGCAGGCTTGAAATTGAGGAAGATATGGTGTTTCTTCTGCATGTTTGTGCGATGCCAGCCCAGCTCTGTGCCTGGTTATGGAGCCTGGAGTGGGAGATGGAGGAGGATACAGCAAGAGCTAAAAGCCATCTGGGGAGAGAGCAACTGGAGATACAGCACTTTCTGATATGGGAACGTTTGCTTTCAAGAGCCCTCTATCCTTCAGGAGAGTACAGGATGAAGAATGGGGCAGAATGTAATGATGCAGATAGAGTAACTGCCAGGCAAGGGCAGAGCTGGGGGAGTACCAATGGCTGGGAATGAGCCAGAAAGCTGTGACATCCCAGTCTGAAGGTGCAGTGGCACGTCACTTTAACCCAAAGTTCTAGCACTCTTTCACTGCCTACTGTTTCTGTAGCACACATGTAGCAGCTAAATGAGACAGCTCAGCTCATTGATCCAGCAAAACACTTAGCATCCTGCAGATGTGACATCTCTTTCATTTTTGGAAACAAGTGATCCCACACTTGTGTCTACACCACCTTGGACACAAACCAGGGTCTGGGTCCTCCTGCAGGATCTGGGGGCCAGGAAAAGGCAAGCAGGGAGGCAGAGGAGAGTGACCCATGGAGCCACAACCACGAGAAGAGTGGGGAGATCGAGCATAAATGGTGGGAGGTGATTTTACCCAAAAGCTTGTGAAGTACTTGTGGGGCACTTCTATTCCTTTAACGCCTCTTAACTCCTCTGCTGGATGTTAGTCATGTGTCTGGCCAGGATAGACTTCTGCTTAGAGGTGAACCCAAAAGAGAGAGTAAGTGATGAGTGGAAGTCTTAGGTACCTTCAGAGCTCCTTGTAGAAAGCAAGACTGGGAAAGGAGGGTGTTCACTGTGCAGCCTTGAGTTCCCTCCACTGGTGCAGCCTCTGCACAGTGATCCTCAGAGAGGGAAAATTTGTGACTGCAGTACTCAAGAGTGAGTGTCAAGCCCATGTGTGTGAGAAGAAACTGAAAGCTGCTCAGACAAACTTGATTCTTGCAAGTTCTGTTTTCCAAGCATTTGCGTATATAATCCTGATGCTGCATTTCTGATATTCTGTTTATATTCAGCTTTGAAAAGAACCATAGAGCTTATCTTGCATTGCAGAGCGCTATGTAAAAAATAAAAAGGCAGTTTTCTGAGGAATTTATATTTAAATTTGGCCATAAGAGCTGCCTGAGAGAAAATACATTAAGTTTTAAAAACAAGGACATGGCTGCAAAAATGAGAGGAGAGAGCTGTTTCTGCCCATTGTATGAGAGCTGCAATGACAAGAAGAAACGTGGATGGAGCCTTGGGACCCTTTCTTACAGCAAGAAAAGTGAAGAACAATGAGAAGAGACAGAAGAAATTACATGGTGAGGCTGTAAGTCTCCCCACTAGGCAGCCTGAGAAGCAGGTTGGGTGCTGCCCTCTCAGCAATGCCATGGCTTCAGTCAACGTAACCAAGGCTGGATGACATGAGATGAGCACCTGAAAATGCTCCAGCTCTGTTTTTGAGGAGTTCCCTTGCCATCACCTTCACTTTCCCACACCAATACTTCCCTGTTTGAAACTGGGGTAATACATTCATTTACTCAGGGCATGCAGCAGTTCAATGCTCTCCTCACTATCAGAAAAAAAAACCTGCTGAAGACCTTCCTTGCCTTGCTTGAGTTCTCTTTTAAGGCCCAACACATCCAGGCTGTTGGTCACTTTTATTTCCCTGCTGACACTCCAGGACACAGCCCTCTTCTCCAGTAATCTCCTTATCTTGTGCCATCTCTTAGTCCCTGCTACAGCTCAATATGCTCTTAGAAGCCGTCACTTATACATAGAGAGGCATCCTGAATGAAATGGGACTAAGAGAAATTTGATAACAGAGAGCCTTCAGGCAGACAGAGGCTGTTCCAAGTGAGAGCAAGGAAGCGGCATAAAGCCAAGAGCCAGCAAAAGAGATTCAGGCCATGGTCCAAAGCTAACTGCAGCCAACAAGACTGATTTGAATAGGCTTTGGATGAATGTCTTGGATAGCAGCTGTGAAGAAGGATACCAGGGGTATAATGTGTGTGGAGATCTGAGGACAGGAAAGTGAGGAGGAGGAGGGATTTGTTCAGCCATTCAAACATGGTTTATGTAGGGCATACAATTTTTTTCTTTAGTGCCACCAGGGCTCTCCAGATGGTGCCATACACATTTGCTGGTTCCACTCTATGGAGCTGTGTTTTACACGACAGCAACGGCTGATGTTTTGTATTGGAGCAGACACGAGTATTTCAAGAAAGGCAAAAAGCTGCAGAGGGAGGAGACGTAGTGAAATTCTGCTCTGTGCTGCTGCGCTGCTCGGTGGGAAATGGACACTGAGTGGTTTCAAAACTCCTCATGTTGATTCCTTGTGACACAAGCTCAAGGAAGGAAGGGAGGATGTGCCAGCTGAGGCAACCCCTCTCGGGAGGTCAGATCAAGGCAATAACGTAGTCCCGAGGAGGTAACACATTTCTCCCTGTCAGCTCTCATTCCCGCCGTTCCCCTTTGCAGGAGAGGTGTTCATAGCAGTAGTTCAGCGCAGTATGTCGGGCCTGGCAGAAGGCAGGCGGAGCCGGGTGAAAGCCCCTCATGGAAAATAACCACCCCAGCTGCGCTTCCAGCCCCGGTGGGGTGCAGG
>NW_009698196.1:0-5606 GCF_000703405.1 Apaloderma vittatum
GGGTCTGTCTCAGGAGCAGATGCTGGGTTTGCAGCCGGCCCTCCTCCAGCTTAGGTTGATCTCCATAATCCAGAGCAAGTAAGAGGGGGAAAAAATAAAAAGAAGTAAAATAATAATAAAAAAGGAGCGAGGCTTTAGCAAAATGGTTGTCGGCCGCCTTTGGGCTCTGGATTCTCCTTGGGCAGAGGAGCTGCAGTGGTGAGTCGGGGGCTGTGCCGGGGCGCGGAGGCTGGGGGGTTTGCTGGAGCTGCCCCTCGAGTCGCTCGGGGCCCTGGGTGTCCTCCGCCTGCATTGCCGCACCCGGCCGCCTCTGGGTTTGTTGCCGGGGTGAGGGTTTGCTCGAAGCATGGAGTTGGTCAGTGATGGGTGTCACGCGCCTGGCTTCTCACTTGAAACCGAGTCGCTTTACGAGTGTAAGTGAAGAGGGAGGAGTACTGGGCCTTTCCCTCTCCAGTGCCAAAGAGATGTTTGATTTTTATCCAACTCTGAGGCAGGCTAGTATTAAACTTCCAGGGTAAAACACAGCCTCTGTCTTGCCAGCAACATGGTGACATATCTGCTGCTGGTTTTCTTGATGTCGGTTCTGATACGATGGTGCAGGACACACAACGGAGGAGTTAAACTGTCCTGCAGTAGTGCATTTCATGTTTTCCAGATATTACTGTGTACAAGGCAGTTTCCTGAAGTCTTCCAATGATCCTCATGGGAGTGCTTGAATTTAAAAAATGCTCCAGACATTCCAAACAGTGTTTCCAAGCATTCACGTTTAGAACACTGCCCTGCAGTTAAGAGGTTGTATCCAAGATACTGTGATGGAAAACAAGGGATAGTTTGGTTTGCCTTTCTCATTGTAGCGTATGTATTTGACAGCTTTGTGAACATGGTTTCGCTACTTCTTCTGAAGAGCCAGTTAGTTAGTTGTGGAGCCTGATTTTCATGGATAAAGGAGCCTCTTGTGTACACCATCTGATAGCAATGAAAGGCTGCATTGTTTTTACAGTCCCTCTCCTACTGCTAGAAGGTTATATAAAAGGAATAGAAATTCGTACCAACATCCCGGAGGTGAGAGGCTGCTAAGACTTGGTCAGTGGGGGATTGAGACCTAATGGAAGGACTAGAGAGAGAAAACTATTCAAAATGTAAAGAAAAGTGTGTAAGTGTGTGTAGAATTACAAAAATTGACTAATGGACTCAAGAAAAGATAATGCTGAAAATTGATTTTTAACTTGGATGGTTATTTGTTTTTCTTAGCTGATCATGTTTAAAAACGAGCACTTGCCATTTGGCAAACAAGTGCTGAACAGTTCTAGTATTTTTTAGATGTTGTTGAGATTATTAAACTGAAAGGAACTGTAACATTTTTGTTTATTTATATTGTTTCAGTTTGATTTCACCAATGCAAAGAAACTTTTTAACAGCTTGTGTGTAGTTTGTTTCTTTGTCCTATTTCCTGTAGTAATTCCAGTTTGTCGAGGAAGTGGTGGTTGGTTGTGTGCAAAAATGCCATAATAATAGTAACTTTAAATATTTTGCCCAAATACATTCCAAAAAAGGCTTTACATTTAGTAATACTGGTAAGAGGAGCAGAGTCTTTTGTGCGCAGCATCTCAGTCTGCTGGAAGACAACTTAGGTAGTGAAATCAGGTTGAATCGGGATTTCACTGAAGAACTGGGCTCACACCAAGCCTGTGTTGTCCGTGAGCCTGCCTGTTTCAGCCTTCACTGGAAAACTTGTAAGGGGAGAGAGCAAATACTCTGTGCTTCCTGCAGCAGAGGAAAGAAAACAGGAATTCTTGCTGTCAGCTCTGGGATGGCGTGATTCACTTGGTGGCCTGTCAGTTTGGGATGTCTTGGTGTGATTTCTGCTTAATGTGCTCACCTCACCTTCTGTTTGATCTGCATCTGTGGCCAAAACTTGTAATTTTCAGTGTTGCTTGGTGCTAGGTCACTGGGAAACTACGTGTAGGCCAGGAGCTGCTGGGTGGAGGACAGACGGGGGTGCTGCAGGAGGGCCAGTCTTGACACCCACCCACCAAACTTCCCAAAACCGGTAGCCGGAGGCAGTCTTTTCAAGTGCTTCTGATACCTCGTTCTGGAGGGATAGTGTGGAATGGTGGATACAGAGGTAAAGAACTGCTCAGGCAAGCCCCCATTCAGAACTAGGAGGTAATAGTTGTTGCTTTTAGCTGTCCCAAAGTCTCAGAGGTGGCACAGGTGCTTGAGTCAGGCCAAGGTTGCTGAGGAAGTTGATGAGGCTCAAAGGCTAATTTGGGAGACCTGAAAGATGTGAGGTTTTTTGAAGACTCCAAGCTTGTACGATGAGTGAGTTGAGTGTCGCGAGTGCTCCTTTGTAGATGGAAGTCCTCTAGTGTTTCTATTTCTGTAGGTGTCTGTACGGTGCTCCTCAGAGCAGCATCTGAGTGTCAGGTACCTGGCTTGAAGGACATGGAAAAAATTTAAATAGATGGGTGATTTACGGAGAAGAAGATCAGGTTTTGTGGCAGGAAGGGCCATGGGGACAATGGCTTGGAAGAATGAAAGTGTGAAGGGGGGAAAAGCTTTTCATTTCTGAATGAAACCTGTCTTTTCAACTCCCCGCATTAAGCAAGGGTGGAGTAGGATGAGAGCAGTGGAGAGGAAGCAACGCTCTGGTAGAGTTAAGTTTAGTTAACTTGCAGATGTTAGTAAACACAATGTAGTATTCCTGACATGGAGTGAGGCCTGGTGTGTCCTAAGGAATAAGGGCAGATGAGTTTGTTAAAAGCCTTACTGGAGCGATTCCTGTTATCAGAAGAGTGCCCTTCTCCTTGTGAACTGGCTGCTTCGTCAAACAGGCAGCTTCTTTTGTTGTGAGATGGGGCTGAGACAGGATTGTCTTTGTGAGATACATACAAGCTCATCCCCGTGGTGGCGTTTGCGGGAAGCGGTCATTTGAATTCATACTCTTCCACGGTTACTCATGTGAAGAATATCAGAGACAAAGCACTGTATTCTCCACGGGAGGAAACACTGTCCCTGGTCTAACGCATCTGTCGGCTTTGGCAAAGTTTGGTGCTGCGTTTTTAAGGGCATTAACTGAGGTGAGCACTAAAAAAAAAAAAAGGTTGTTAGGATTGCCAGCTTTCCCCACACAGGGTTAAAAATTAACTCTATCTCACAGAGTTCTTATCCTGCCACTTGTATACTCATATCTGTTGCTTAGTTCTGATCTTTTTCCAAGAACAGCTGGCAAATAAAAGAAATAGGGGAGGACGCAGGCCAATTTTCATTGAATAGGGAAGTTTGCGCAAAGATTGCACGAAACTTTACTAATTCTTTCATGCCTGCCTCTCCTATTAGGTTAGGGATGCGAACAGTATTTTGCAAATAACATTAGTTTGTGTTCTTATGCTGTAAAAAGCAAATACCCCCAGAGCAGAAGGGTGTCCCCATGAAAGAGCTTTGCTGTAAGGAGTCCCTAACTCTAAACATGATACTCTTCTGCCAAGGATTCACAAAATATGTGAATGTTTTCATGCACTTCATCTATTTGCTCTCTTCTGCTATGCTGTGATACTGTGGATTTATTTGTCTGAATGCGTATTTCCTGTAAGATGCATTTTATTATTGAATATTTATACACTTCAAAACAACGTTTGTGTATATGAGCACATGGGTAATCCAGCATAGATTTGCAGCATGGTGTCCTGTTTAGAATATTTAAAAAAATTAAAAAAAAATTCCTCCAAAAATGTGTTTTTGTAATTGAAAGGTGAAGTTTTGTTGGTGCAGAAAACAAAGGGGCAAGGTTAATTTCACTTCCTGGAATGGAACCAAGCTTCAGAACTCCGAATGGAAACCTTAGCTAACATTCAGCCTGTGTCTGCCTTTCATTTTTAACCTTCCTGTTTAATGTAGTCCAGTGTATAATTTTTACCAGTCACGTGTCTTTTCATGCAGTGTTGTAGCACAAAGGGTTGAGCTGCCCAGTAAAAGCCCGTCGGTGAGCATGACAGAAGAGTCACTCTTGTCTTATTTGTAATTTACCTTGTATCTAGCAAACAGTTCTTTGGTTTTGTGGATTTGTAACTTTAGGTACCTGCATGGTACAAAATGAAAAGAGCTGGCAGCACAGCTGCAGCAGATGCCACTGGTGCAATGTTTCCTGCAACAACAAAGTACGAAATGCTTTTTCCAGACAGTTACCGGAATGAAATTATTTAGCTAAATCAGTGGCGTTGTGGTCTTGAGAGGCAGAGACTGCCTTTTCCCAGTTCTTCCCTCATCTTTGCCGTGAGGTTTGTGTTCAGTGTTCTTTTTGTTTATAGCCAACTGTGTGACCAAGTGAGTTGTTTTTTTCCAGAAGCGTGCCTTGTGGTTGTCAGTGTCTGCTTTTATGAGGCAAAACTTGGTCATGTTACGCAAACGAATAGCACGGTTAAAGTTGTTGTGACTCATGAATGTAGGATTTGTCTCAGTGTCCTCACTTGCCTGTTTAGTTTCGTAGCGTGTTAGAGCAGGTACAGAATTGTGGGCACTGAGTAATTAAAAGTCTTATGATACCAGTGGGGGCCGTGGGATGAAGTGTCCTTGTTTGGAGTGGCTAGAGCAGAGCAGTTATGTGAACGTGGATTATTTCTGTAGACAGCAGAAAGTAGCAGATCTTCGTTTCCAATGAATTTGTTTTCCAGATCCAACTTACTTTTTAACCAAATCACCCCAAGTCAGCAGTGTGAGCTCTGCTAAAAATGCCCTTGGATGGGGAGTGGATGCTCTGGTGTCAGGCTCTAAGGGAGGTCTTGCTGAAGAGACACCATTTTTGTCAATGAAGAGAAACTCTGTTCTTGGACTTCCTCCCAGCTCCCTCTTCTGATTGCCGATGGGGGGAAGTGTAGTATTCCGTGGACTTCTATCTTCTGTCAAGGTTGGCTGAAATTGACCAATGAGTTAAAAACAAATTAAGCTGCTGGAGATGGAGACATGCCTACAGTAGCACAAAGATAAATTCTATGAAATCAGATTTAAAGTAGGTCATTGCACCTTCCCCACTCACCAGTTTAATTACAGTAATTACATTTTGTTTACTGTTTTGTGTTCTTGCTCCTCTTCAGGTAAATCTTTTCTTGTAAGTGGGCTGTTTCTTTTCTGCCTCTTCCTGTAATCTCCAGGATATCCTCCTCTGTAAAGAAGATTGTCACCCCCACACCACTGCTTGTGCCAACAGGAGAGGGAGCAGCCATCCTCAGACCTCGGCAGGCAGGAGGGCCTGGGAGCGCTAGGAGGGACTAGTGACATGCCTGGCCTCACCGCCTCTGCGGCACGCTGTGCCAGGTCCTTAGTATGACCGTGCTAATGTCACGGCAGCTTGGCAGTTTTGGGCAAGTTAATGCTGTTGACCTTAGTCAAATGCTATTATATAAAAGGTAACGATGCATCAACTAGAAAGCTTTTGACCCTATGGCAGGTCACTTGTGTCTGGCACATCTATCGTGCTGGTTTTGCACAGCAACTTTTTACAGGTGTACCAAGTAGGATGGGAAATGCTGAAGAAACAACATTGTGCTCGAAGGAATTCTGGGCAATATGTTTTGTGATCAGGAAGGACTAGATCAGGTGTTTACAGACGC